>NC_081442.1:1761657-1765182 GCF_007210705.1 Tigriopus californicus
TACCACTCTTTCTACTTGTATATTTGTAAGATTCAAAAGAAATCAAGATTGAAGAGGAATAACAAACGTTTCATGATAATAATTCAACTTGCCTGAAGCGAGATTTAACGAAATATCTTTGTCTCATTTCCACCAGCGTCAGCTGACCTGAAAACATGCTCATGCAGTACAGCTCCTGTTGAACTTAAGCATTCTAGTTATGGTTTTCTATGGTTGGGACACATCTCATGGATGCTTTTGAAAACGTACAATATCAGATACCTTTCGTACCTTCTCTGAATACGGTACAGTCCCAACTTTTCTAGTCTCTCACAATACGAGAGCTCTCTCATATCCTCAATGTTCCTAGTAAAACATCTTTGAACTTGCTCGAGCTTTTTCAAACCTACTGTGCTCATTGGAGTCCGAATGGGTGAAGCATATTCAAGATGTGGCTGAACAATCGACATGCACAGAGTTAGCATCCTCATATGATCGGTGGACTTAAACGGGCCGTTTATTCCTATGTAAATCAGGAGTGGCTAAATATGCCACATTGCTAGTTGAATTCCTGAGCGAACTACGTGTCCTACAAATTTTTAATAAAGTAGGCTTTCGAAAATTCAAGGTTTTGAATAATTCAAGTGTTTGTAATTTTTTAAATCTGAGCTAAAATTCCATAGAGTAATGAAATTATAGTTTTTTAAAATGATTTTGAAAGCTTGAAAAATGCAAAACTTGATAAGACTTATTAACCGCCATGGGGATAAACTAAAAATCTAAAGGCTTTACAGGTATTAATCAATATTTCGTGAGTATTGCCGAAAATGAAACTTCCTTGCTCACCTTGAAATGAGGTTAGGTCGTCCACTGGACCAGATGCTGTCATTTTCGACGTCAAGTCTCCGGTGTAAACGGTCATGACAATCAAAGAAAACAAGCTCATTATGGCAAACCAAATCTTGTACGAAAAAAGCGTAGAAGTGCTGGCAAAATGATCATGACCATTTGGGTCCCTGAGGATAAAATTAACCCAAGTAATTTCACAACTCCTCAGAATTCCAAGCTTGTTCGGTCCCATTTGATTGGTCAAACAAAGGCCAATAACGATGAGGATGAAGGCTACTCCAATGCTGATCCAGGTTCCACTTTGGAACACTTGAAAAAAGGCATGAAAGTTAAGCTCTGCCGGTTCCAAAACCCGATAGTTCAGTGTCACGTCATCATCGATCAGAGAATGAGTGAAATCAATCACTTGGAATCTATCCTCGGTGATTGAGAGGCCTCCAATGGATATATCACTTTTATTGTTTGTCAGGTCTCCAACCATTCCATTCCAAGTTCCATCGTCGTTCTTGCTTCCCCAACGACCATCTGGAGGCTTTTGATAAACCACTTGGAAATGCATCAGGTCTGCCAAGATATTCAACACGTCCACGAAGTATCCATTCACGTCGGGCAATTCCAGGTTTACCAATGGAAAATAAGGCAAAATAGAGACTCTCAAAAAAACGCCTCGTAAATCAGATTGCTCATCCTTTTGAGATGCTTCGGTGGCAAGATTTGGGCAATCTTTGGATCCGTTGGGATCATCCCAAGAATCGTCACAAAACATGGTGAAATTGCTCGGCCCCTTGGTAATTGATAACCTGATTGGATAATTCTGAATACCCTCTAAAACAGGTTCTTTGTCTTCATGAACAATTAAAACATCATATTTTGCAGAATGAGTTTGGCAGAAATCGCAAAACAATAACATTGAATGCAACCAAGAAAGTAATGTCCGCATGTTTTGGGAGGTAGAAATAAGTGAAACATGAAAACACTCGTAAGGCCATTACACTTCAAGCTTTTAGGGTATGAATACAAGAGGCGTCAACATTAACGCTCAACCAACATTATTTCACTCTCTATTTCAGTGACAACTCGCCTTTCTTTGTCCACATTTATTTGGGTTCTAATAAACGAAGCGAGGGACAAGAAAAAAAATAGTGATGGTGTTTCCAAACCAAATAATCAAATGTTTGAAGAATGGCTTTTTATTGCACTTGTTTTGATATTTGTTACTCAGTAACCCAAGAGTAGATTCTTTCTAGGTCCTTTGTAAGGCTAGTGGAACCTTGGCCATTCCTACCAACTGCCAATTTTGTATCATTAGTATAGGAAGAGATACTGACATTACAACTATCAAGCTTCTGAAGCGGAGCAATGACGATGATGAAAAGGAGAGGACCCAAAATGGAGCCCTGATGAACACCCGACTTGACATTACAGAGTGAACGACCAAAAAGTTCAGTAAGTGGGATGACCATAACATTTTCAATGTATTTTTCCTATCACAATCAATATAAAGAGAAATATCTGCAAGAACACGTATTTGAGGTATGAGAGATTTTTTTCGTGCAATGCGTCCACCATTTGCAGCGATCACGGCCTCCACACGGGCCCGGAACGACGAGCAGCTCTTCTGAACGAGAGATGTGGGCAACTTGGCCCACTCCCTAGAGATGGAGGACTTGAGGGACTCAATGTTGGTGGGAGAAGTCTGGTTAGATCAGGGGATGACGGGGTCACATTGAGGATGGCCAAAAATCCGCGAAATTCCTGGCACAGAAATGTTGAGCCATCTTGGAGATATGGGCCGGAGCACCATCTTGGGTCCAAACCTAGTTAACGTTGGGGTAGTTGGCTTTTAGCCACGGCAAGATTTTGTACCGTAAGACGGAGGTATATTTTTTGGCACCAATTTTCTAACCACGAGAAAAAAGATCGTAGGCATGGTCTTACCGTCGGAGCGCACGACTCCCAGGACCATCAACTGGGCCAGATGCTTCGTGGTGAAGCTGGGAGGGACCTCATCTATTGATTTTGCGATGTATCGATCATTTCTACTGCTATAGTGTCGATCAACAGTAAAGATTTTCTTGTCAGAGAAAATCTTCACTGTTGAGGACAGGCTCTTAAAGTACTGGAGCACTTTCTGGCCCCTCTCCAGACTTTTGGACTTCAGTTTTTCGGTGAGGAGGTGCTTCTTAGACCTGGCAAAAGATTTCATACCTACAGTAGGTCATTTCGAATGGCGGCTCTCAAGGTGGTATGGCTCATTTTCAACTCTGCAGTCATCTTCCTAATGGATTTAGTGAGGTCCTTGGCAACCTTCTTCCTTATATGAGTGAAACGTTGTTTGGTTCTGATTGTATTGTGTCCCCCACTCTCAGTTTTGCGGGCATAACTTTGGCCAGGCACAAACCTAGCTTTATGGGCGTACACCGACCTGTCTGTGATCCCCATTATCTCTGCGATCTTTCTAGGGCGGATTTTCGCGTGGAGTAAATCGAACACGCGTCGTCTTTTGTCCTCTCTTGATGTCAATTTAGGACCAATTTTAATGAAACTAGCACCAAATGAAAGCCAAAAAACTTTTTGATATCTTGTCCACATATTTTATTCAGTTTGGTAGTGCTTTGAGGAAGGAACATTTATCCTAATTTTTAAGAACTAATTTAAGACCTGAGGAAATGAACGAGAAAAAAAAACCTTTATTAC
>NC_081442.1:1766961-1797496 GCF_007210705.1 Tigriopus californicus
TCTAAGGGCTATAAAACGTTGAAAATGTCCCTTTGTATAAATGAGGAAAATGCCATCTCTTTTCATGGGCGGTTCTTGTTTACTCCCTTTATAGGTGGTGCAATTCTTTTCTTGACAATGGTAGTTATTTAAGTTCCACTTTCACAATGAATATTTTCTTCAATTTATCAGTTTCATAAAGGTTCAAAGAATATCAACAAAAAATTGCCATGAGAGGCCTTAGGAGGGGAGTTTCCTTTGCATTTCCTTGCGAGATATTGAAAAATCACTATTTACTCAATGCCACGTACTAGGGGCTTAAGGTTCACCTTCAACCAACATCAGCATGAAATGTTCCTAAAGGAATATATGATCAATTTTGCATAGAAAGTCAGAGGCAACTCATGGTCTGGACAAAATCTAAAAAGCCTCATTGATACGTGTTAAAGCAATAAGCATGATCTAATGAGGGCATGTTGAACAGGCCATGATTGGGTATTATATCACAACACAGTATTTGCACGACATAGAGAAAAAAGCTTAATACTAAGCTTACCAGTGGTTTTTAAAACCTTCCAGCAATTTATAAACGAAAACCCATTTCGCTTCCTTACAACTAGTCAGAGCAAAGATTACTTCTAACAAACAAAAATCCATTTCCTGCAGTAATGTAATAGGAAAATTGTCTACTTGTCACCTTATTTTAATACCAATTTAACCCTTGACCCCGTGTTCTCCCAGTAGACCTAGTCTTCTAGTTAGTGTAATTTGTCTGAGGACTTATGGCACACCCAATAGATGGTGAGTTAAAATTCCGAGTTAAGAAAACAATTAGACTTTTTGCCGCCCAAGGGGCAGGAGTTTTGCATTCAGGTGTTGGTTGCATGGTTTCACTCATCATGTCTCTCAATCTCATTCCGTTCAAGCCTATAAGCCATGTGGCGAAAAGAAAATCTAAGGACCGACGTATTGTTGCACCATACATTTTGGGTATTTTGGGAGGGAGAACTTCATCACGAGTGAAGTTGTGTTACAAAACTAAAGTCATTTTGGTATGATTCTGTCATTGTTCTAATATCTTGGCTCAATATCAAAATATTGTTTCTATGAACATGCCGGCAAACTGAAGTAAATAAATTAGATAAGATACCCACTACCCAGCCCACCTGCATTGTGCGGTTCTTTAAGTATTGACTTTTGAAATGTGTACGAGGTTGCCATCTTGCAGGAAATATGTTCAAAAGAGCACATGGTGCTCTGAAGCAGGAGGCTAATTATAGCATTGTATTTGAATGGCTACCATACTTTACTAGACCTTCCAAATGGTTTGGAAAAAGTTAGAAAGTACAGATGTTTATCTGTACATCAAATTTAAAGTTCTTACAATATCACAAAGAGCTCTCATAGCAAGGTTTTGACGAAATTGAAATGCAGACTCTATGATTTTGAAACAGACACCTTGTAAATGACTAGAGCTAGAGAGAGAAAAAAGGAGAAAGAGAGGGAGAAGGCAAGTGCCCATGTATTCTCGGGTCACCTTGTCCTCGGTGACCATAATCAGACTAGTACAAAATGGCATGGATGAAGACTCAAGTATAAAGGACTCTTTGGACTAATATGGCTTGTTTAGGCAACACTCACGAACAAAAAGAACAAGAGACTTAATGAATGAATTAATGGATACACAATGATCTGCCAAAATTACGCCAACCAATGAGGGGTCGCTAAAAGAGGGAAGGAAAAGTCAAAGAAAGTCAACAAGAATCCTACAAAAGTAGGGAGGTTGTGTACCGAGCATCATCCCCTGTCTTGCGCCCTTGAACCGGTAGGGGGCGATTTCAAAAGTCAATTGCTTCATAGATAGATTTCTGGTCCGTCCATCTTATTCCTAAACAACGGAACCATAGGGAACCCAATCTCTCACCCTGGCACTATGTAAAACAAAAGCTGTTAATTTTCCCTTCACTTCTCAAGGGTAATTGTCAGGGCAGTAGTAACGAAATTACAAGGTGCGAAGTTTCAGTAATTCGTTCCTTTTTGAAAAAGTAACTGCAGTCCCACTACATTTTATAATGCATTAATTCAAACGACCCGAACAAAAAACAAACAAAAAAACCCTCGTTACTTGTTCCTTTTTTCACGCTCCAGAGCGGTATTTAATTTTTCGTTGTTCTCTGCAACTGAGGAAACTTGAAGCTTTTAGGCAATCTTAAAAGAAACTTTCGTTGTCTTATATTTTCATTGATACTCAAGAATGAATCGCAGGGCTGAAAATTGAGCTTGCTTTTATCAGCAATGAATGTGTTTGGGGTTTCAAATCTAGTTCTAATAATTTACTGTTCATATCTTCCCATGACTTTGTTCTCCAACAGTTTTAGACGTGAAATAACTGAATTTTTTTTTGATCTTTACTCAGTAAGTTTGGCTGATCAATTTCAATGATATCACAAAGAAGGACTGAGTCCAGAGAATCCTCCAAGTTGATCGGTACATCGTTAGCAGATCTGCACGTAAAGTGTAGGCCCTTATGGTGCCTTGCAAATTTGTCAAAAAATGAAAAAGTGGAGGAATATTGTCAACTTCTATGGAACATAGAAGATCGAAGACGTGAATTAAAAAACAATACCAAAGTTTGACGGAATAGAGTCGAATATTTATGCATTTTTGTTTATAAAGTTATAAGCCTGGCCTCAACTATACTTGATTTCCCCTTGCAAGACTCGATTAAGTTGATTAAAATGAGTATCCAAGCTTTTTGGGGACCCGGTACAGCCTTACTTTATGAAGCTGGTCCATCTTGATTGTCCGAATGAGAATGCGCAAAACTTTATCACATTTCTCCGAACCTTGACTACGTTTTATCAATCTACTTATCTGTCACCTAACATCATGACTCCATGAACTAGGTTCTGAAGGTGTCCAGTCCACCAAACATATTGTATGCTGGAGAGACTTTACCAAATTACTCTCGCTTTCTGGAGCACCACCTTTGATGCATGTCCACAAAAGGAGAAAATACTCAGAGAGTCGTCCTTGTTCATAAGGCATGAATCAGTTCAAGTTGTAGTTCATACTATACATGCATTCACAAATGCAAAGGGATGACGATCTGTCAAGTCTTCAGGAGAGTCTAAAATCACAACCATACAACACCAACGACTCTCCAACTGAGAATCAACCAGGTCGGGCTGGGCTTGTCTTTTCTCGTCTGCAGTACAGGAGGTACATTATTACTTGCTATGGTATATTCGAAGTAGAAGAGTGGGCATCCAAGCATGGTTCAGGCATAATTCAAGTGTAAGCATGGATGGATTGGCTTCAGGATCAGTACGGGGTGACAATCACACCATATCAAAACTAGGCCAACATAATGTTGAATGAGACCACGATTCATTAATAATTACATTGATTTTTTTTGTGTGCCTCGCGTTGGATATATTTGCATCAATCAAGGGAGATTTTTTGTCTGATGGAAACAAAACGTTCAGGTATCACAGTTCTTCAAAAGACTAGATTGAATGTCTTCTCGTCAAAAGTGACGAAATGACAAGAAGATCATTCATTCCTGCAGGAACTAGGCTAGAAATGATATTGCTTTGGAAACGGGAGATAATTGGTGCTCAGTTGATTAACAAGTAACCAAAGGTGTACATATCCACGTCTGTTTTTGAAGTAAAAGAGATCTTAAATGAGCCACTCGTCTCTATCAATTATTTTAGAATACATTGAAATATCATGAATATACTTTTAGCATCGTTGTAGAAGCTATCGTTAGTGTATCTAAGCGTATTTTGAAAAACTTTTGAATAATTAATAGGAAGGAAAATGTCAGTTCATAGTGATCAATTAAAAGTGTTTTACTTCGGTTTACATAAAACGACCAACTACTTTTCATTATTGGTTATTTCTATTCAAGAGGGGTTTAAGTGAAGAACTTCTCAAATCGACGTACAAGGATCTGTCCGCAGCGAAATGGTAATTTGAGTCAGGACATTGAACTTGACGGGTGAAGATGTGGTAATGTGATCTTGAGAGTGAACGACTCATGTAATGGCGGTGTTGACCGCAACAAGACTAAGATCTGACCACCATTGGTCAATCATGAAGCATCTCGGAAACTCCAAGCGACGTCCAAAAGTGCATTGGACAATGTAGTAAATATCTTGGGAAAATCTTACCAAAACGACTCAAGCGACTCAATTTGTAGGACTGTCCAATGCCTTCTGTCTCGCAATCTTTTTTTCACCACTAATCTCAAGGCCTGCAACTTCGTCACTTTCGATCAAAAGAACTGCCGCTACCGTTATTTCATCTTTACCTAGACTTTTTAGCGGTTCCTATGAAAACCTTATCCAAGTCAGTCCGTGCATACCAATACTTATTCAATGCCAAGTTGCAAAATTGCGGCATTTGAATCGAAAATTAGTGTACATAAACCTAACATGATTGGCGACTTCTGAATGAGAGTCCGGACAATGGTCTCGCTAGAAAATCGAGAGTCAAGATTCTCTTTACATCTCCGTTTTTTTCCCCTCCACCGTTCGTTATTCTGGGAAGGAATCTTTTGGCATGCTCCAGCCAAACTTTTTCCTGGCTTGAATCGTGGTTTGGCCGTGCTCGCCAAGATCAGCGAGGCATTTCACCTCACTTTCAAATGACGATCCACGACATATGCTTAACGGCATTGCAACTCGAACTGGAGTAGTGCAAGGAGGCTCCTTTGAACAATGAAGGTGGCTCATCATCATCAAAGGTGTTTCATGTCAAAAATCATCATTGAAGGATAAAGTGAGCATGACGCCATGAAATTTGACCGTCATGAGAGGTGACAAAGTCATGTGAGACAAGTGCAACATGGAAGCCCACAACCTAAGCACGGGCTTCCTTCTGTCCCGCATTTTGGGTGATAACCGATACAATATCACAGAGTTCGGGTTATCCAGACCGAAACCTTGGGCCGATAGTAGTGGTGAGACTATCGAGAACCTCTCTAATATCATTCCTCAAGCATTGGTGCAACAACGGAACGATTCGGCCGTTTCAGAAAGTGTCGGAGAACCTCGTTTGATTAAAGTGTCGGATAGTGCATGGTCGATAGTGAAGTCCATCGGGAAACCCATTGGTAATCTCATTTCGTTCTTGACGTCATCCGGCGAAGAAGATCAAGAATCAGAGAGAAGCTCTGAGGACACACAGGATCGTTTTGAAAATCTCAAAAACCACGGCAGGTTCAAGCCCCGCCGAGGTAAAAAGAAGCGGCGATGGAAAATCCGATACTATCATGAATACCCCAGAGTGCCCCCTAAAGTTCATTTCCGAAGGCCGTGGCGTGGCCGACCTAAAAGTTACTTGATCCAAGACGACGAGATGTTACCCTCATCCTCAGATCAAGATATCGTGAGAAGCACCGTGAAAACGATCCCGAACTACATTCGGAATCGGCTTCGACCTCAACCTCTCTCCAAGAACTACATGACCGCTCAAGAGTACGATTGGCATAAAAAATGGGCAAATCTGAACTATTTAGAATACATACCTCCAAAACAGTCTCACAAGGACAACAACGAGCTTCAGTACGAGGATTACGACGATCCGGGATACTTTGACCGTGGTCGCGAGAATTGCGACGATTATGAGATCTGTCATGACGAAACTGTCGTCGAAATCGGCGGGCCCAACGGCAATAAAACGGATCTTCTCGTCAAGTTTGTTCCCGTCTTTCCTGACAGCACTAAACCCTTGCCATATTACAAGTCCGTGTTTCTTCACAAAGACAAAGATGTGTCCAAAATAGACGAAGGCCTCGACTCCATTGCCTTGGGAAGTGACCTCATTGAGGAAGTGAGAAATGTGGAGCCTTCCACTCAACAGGAGCTCTCAGAGACACGAGTGCAATACAGCTCAAATCGGCCCAAGAGACGCCGCCGTAAACCGAGGCCGGTGAGAGTCCGTCCATATCGAAGAGTACAGCGACCCTCATATTCACCTCCGACTTATAGAAGGCGCAGGCCAAGACCCATCATTATCAAGCATTACGCCAATAGGAGAGTTGGCACGGCCGTATCTCCAGGAGTATTGGCAGCCTTGCCACTAGTCCTCATAAGCGGCCTTGCCATCGGATTCCTGGCCCCGAATGTGTTCAATGTCTCCTTGAGCTCGATCACCAGTGGCACGTCTTCTTCTACGAATTCCTCATTGGGTACCATAGACCTCTTAAACCAGTTCAACATTGGCGGACCCAACGTGACCAATAATATCTTCAACAACAACACAAATGGCGCCAGCAATGTTAATAATGACAACGACACTATAACCAATGTCAACATGCCGCGATACTTTGACAACGGTCCGCAATTCGCCGACACGTCGTGGTTGGGATTCGTGGAAGCGGTGGGTCGATCCCTGTTCTCCATTCTGGGCACGTCCCCAGGGACATTTCCTCATGATCTAGTCCAATCCGCTCAACAGGTCACGTTCCCCGAGGTCGTGGGTTCAATGACAAATTTGGGGCGGCGCCTGGCGTGCTCATTGAAGTCTCCTAGGGCGTGCCAGGGTTTGGTGATATGTGAACAAATTCAAGACAATAATAATATGTATGGCTCCAACTTGCTTGTGAAAGCAGGCGAATATCTTGTTGTGGGCGCATCATGGTGGGATGAGATCGATCCTGCCCTGCAAACTATGACCAATATGGCTTATATCGCGGCTAGGGAAGACTGTTACCAAGAATTTAAAGATTGCAATGAGACAATGATCACAGAGTGCTCCGAAATCTTTTAGAATATAAATGGGATTTTTTTTTCGACAAAGAAAGAAGCAAGGTGTTGTTCGTTAAATCAATGCGTTTGGCGGACCGACAGACCGAGAGTCCCATAATGGGAATTCAAACATTTCAAAGGAAGTTCTATTGATTGACACATTGCTTCAATTGATACCAAAAGTCGCCCCGAGACCTCCAACGGTGCTGAAGAGAGTTGGTCTGAATCTTAAGTGATGCCAACCATCTCCGTATTTCGGAAATCTGCTCCAGAGTATTTCGATTACTCGAAGAGGCCAATGACCTGGTCAAAAGAAGGGTTTAAAGAGGGAGAGAGGAGAAAGATGCGATTACAAACTCAGATAAATATTTGTTGTCTCTATCATCGCTTTGTTCCTTGATCCTTCTATTAGGAGCTAGCATCCTTCCTCCTTTGTCTCAACTGGATTCCAATCAGATTTTCAAACTCCAGAGGATCTCTGAACGATTCCCCCCCAATGAACCCAAAACCTGCCCCTCTCCACCCCAATATACCTGCCTATTCGACAATCCAGACACGAAGACGAGTCTGAAACAAAAGGTGGACAACTTAAAACACTCAGGGGGAGACAGGAAATAATCTTTAGTCGGATTGGAAAGGATACCACGGCGTCGATTGGAGTTGGGACTCCTAGACGAGTTTTAAATGTCTTATTCGGGCCAGACGAGGTGCTCTTGATGACGATTTAAATGCCAGGAGCTACAGGGGAGCAAATCTAGACCAGGAGGTCGCCCTTTTATTAAGCTACCAGCTTGGTCTAGACGCGGGGTGAGTGCGAAAATTGTAAGCTTGTAACTCCCGCCGTTGTCAAAACTTTGTGAGTTTAACTGAAATGAGAGATTCTCGTGGTCAAAAATACATGTTTTCTTGCAATTCTTGGCAACTAAGTCACTGTTATATTTAACGGAGCTTATCTTTGATGCTGCTTTAGCTTTGAAGAGGAAACAGGCAATTGATATGTATTGTGGATGATATTGAGAATCGAAATAGCATCATTTATGTAATAGTAGTTTTATAGTTCTAAAATGGTTCAATGTTTCGATGACGGAAATATTGTTACGTCTGCCGATCTCGTTTTGCTAGGATGTCTCTGGATCGGAAGCATTCGAAGCTAAAAATGGTAGCAATGGACTGAGCTGACCTGCGTAACGACCTGTGTCGGTGAGCTTTTATCTCCTTGAGACTCTGACCGATGTTGATGGTTTGAGCAGCAATGAGATAATACGCACCCAAGAGGACCACTGCATACCACACAGAGAGCGGTCAGAGACCCCTCTGACGACAAAGGTGAAGAAATTAGGAGCTTCAAGACAACTAAAGAGCAATCTGGACGATCGAAAAAAGAGCCCTGAGAGTAACATCTGTCTCCGAAAAAGAGTCCTCTGCGTAAGACAGTGTCTGTCGAGTCCAAGGTGAGATCATTGACCGAGGTGGGATTTTCCCGGCAACTAGTTGGCTTCAAGAACAGGGAATTGAGCCAAAACCGAAGTTTTAAAGGTGAAACCATGATGAAAATATGTATTCAAATTTTACACTTTGTGGTAACTGAACCGACAGATATTTTATATTTTTATTGAATGTTCGGAAACTTTGAGCACATCTCACATCAGTTAAAAGCCTGTTCCATACTTGAATGGATTTGGTCTAGGAATCGTTCTTATTGTTTGGAACTGGAAATGAGGGATGCAGAGGAAGCTGGTTCTACATGATCTGGTGGTAGCTCCCGCTGGTACTTAGAACTGAGAATATTCCAACAAATACGATACGTCGCTAGTTAGGACCTGATGATTTTTCGAGCGGGTCTTTATTTGGTGCAGCATGAAATTTTGAGCAAAATTGAGCCGAAATCGACTTTGCGAATGAGTGCAGCACCAACCAGAAAGGCGGAAAATGGCAAAGTTCATTGTCCTTTTCAACACCTGTCAGGTTGTGTCAATGCCAGTGAAGGGTGAGGAGCCAGGGGGTTAATCATTTGCTATCTTGGAAATTGAATGGTCCAAAGAGGAAGTGGTGGTTGGTGGGTTTGCGATGAGGGGATGACCGGTAGCAAGTTGGGAGGGATGAGTTCGTCTGCATTTCTAAATGAAAGACTTTTTAATTCCAGCTGTTGACAATCCAGACCAAGGAAATCCTGGAGCATTCATTGACCAGACAAGAGCGGTCATCCCGAAATCTTGCTGCTTTTGTTGACAAATGGTAGAATTCCTCGGGACTCCCGATATGAATGAATATCTTTGAGAGTCTCTCTTTCTTTGTCGAAGAATTGTTGTTCGCGAAAACTCGTCTTGATGTTAAGTGGTTATTCGAGTCGATTTATCAATAATTGTATTGTACTGTATAAAAAAGTGACAACCTCAAATTCGAGTATTTGCGAAAAGTTGGCATCGAAACGTAGTAATTGAAATCAATGTCCTTCTTTTTTTCATGTTGCATCTGTCTGGAAAAAAATGGGCCGTACCTCATTAAAAACCAAACATTTTACCCATTTTGGCGATTCAAACCAATAAAATGCACAAGTTATTAAAGAAATGAAAGCGTTAACAACGTCATTACAGATTATTTCGACCCTTTCGTAACTTATTGTGGTCATTAATAGCAAAATAAAATATAAACGACTTCTTCCAACCTTCCAACTATCTTCCGTTTTGCAAAGGTACCTTAACTAAAATGGATTCGATTGCCCTTTTCATCCGGGAGAGCATTATTCGACCTCAAAATCAAAATTCACGCACATCTGTCAATGCAAATGCGCCCTTTTGAGGGCATCTCTTTATGATTGTTGGAAGCACGTGGTTCAATATTGATTGCTCTTCGTTGCTTTTGAACGATCTTTTAACGTACACAATAGACCAAGACGACGCCGCCATTGGAAGCGTACTACAGAGGAGTTCCTTCAGAATCGAGTACACCAACATTTTCGCACGGTTACGGAACAGATTTCGATACGTACCACGAATTCATATGATAGATAAGATCCTGGAAAAATTGGAATCGTTTCGATCGATCTGAAAGCCAAGGAGAGTTTCCACGGAATTCGAAAATTTCAGATTCTTGGAAAGACTGGGAGTTTGACGCCATTCTTGGCAATTCCCGACGGAGTGATTCCGCAGCGGATTTAAGTTGGGTCCGATCTCGGAACTCGTCGACCTACAGAAAGTCAAGAAGTTAAAGGGTAAATCCCAAAACAGCCGTTGATTCTTGATCAATTTCTCAGAAGCCCTTTTCGGTTGCCATGGGAATCACTTACCCGGACACAAGTTGTCAAAATAGATAATCATTCGTTGTGGAACCTACACGAAATTGGCTTTGGTCCACTAGAGACAAAAACCTTTGCACGTGTTCTGGAGAAATTCAAATCCCTTAACCTGGGACTCATTGCCATCATCAATTAGTTGGCTTTCAATCTCAGCTTTTGCTTTTTTCATCGTTCTATGATACATGCTTTATGTGAGTCTTTAAAACTGAGCATATGAGAAGGAAACTCTTTGGAAAATGGTACATTAATCAAACGATACATGGTAGACATTGTCCCTTGGCAATAGGAAGTAGAAATGACCTATTTATCCTACACAAAGATTGAGCTTCTAGCTCAGATGGATTAAGGATTAAATCAAAGGAAGGACACGTGATTCTGCTCCGTGCTATTCGAAGTAGCCCGAACACATTTTGACCGATTTCGAACCAAAAGAAAACGAGGATTCCGGGGAACTTTCACTTCAGTGTCAGACTGTTGGCTATATCGCATAGTAGATAGAACTCCAACTGATGCCCTGGCGTCCATTTGATTGTGGCTGGAAATGATAACCATATGGATTGGAATCGCTCCCGCCACATGAAATGTGAAGATGTGAACTCGCATCCCCATTCATGGAGGAAGTCTCATCATCATGTTACATCGCGCCAACGCTGATCTCTCAAAAATCAAGAGTCTCATGTTTAAGAAGCCGTCAGATATTGAGTAATTCTCCCACAGAGCAAGTTCCTGAAATCGATCGCTCGCCTTCAAATTTACATCTTCCCAAGCATCCAGTTGAACTCTTGGGAACCTTGGTCCGCTTATTCAACGACTTGCCTTTTCTTGCATTTTTTGCATTTCGTCATGGTACATATTGTTCTAAAAAAGCGGTACAATGACACATCGAAAGAGTTCAATTGCATTTTTTGAATCCTTGCGAATGTTGACCTTTTAAAATTGACCGTTGACGGATATTGGGTGTCCAGTCATCTCCAAGTTGTGACAACGTAATAGGACACCCAGTCACCAAATTACATCATAAGGTACTAGAGAGCGAATCTTAAAGTTGGAATGATTTCCAGATGCATCATGGATCAATTCATGAACGACATATGGAAGTGTTCCAACCTTCGTGAATAAATGTAATGACTATGACATTAGAATATTGAATTGATGTCTTTTAGCCCTTTGGGTTGGCATCTAAATCCGACCTCTAGTTATCACCGCATCTTCATCGTTGAAATTCGACCAATTTGCCCGATAAATCACGGCCACGAATCACCTACTACTGTAACCGTTTGTCATCCAAAGTTGACATCCAACGACGACATATGCTCTTTTCGCGGGGGGTTATTGCACAACTGCAATTGAAGACCTGCTGTCATTAGATAGGATGCACTTTGCGGTCTTTAAAATGAAGGTGTCTGTTACATAACATCTCAGTGGGTGAATTCACTGACCAAAATAACGACGATGCTATGATATGGTGGCTATGTATTGTGCAAAAGATTTCTGGATTGTAGTTCAAAACCAGCATGATTATGAGCCATTTGCTTTTTGGACTGTTCTTCTTCTTTATTGCTGCGGGCTACTAGGAATGGAGTGCTCAGTTATATGTCACTAAAATACTATATATGTAGTCCATCATAAACCCTGGAGATTTCAAGCTTTGAAAGTCTCTACAAACATGGTCGATATGAGCTCAAGACAAAACAGAATTTATTGCAGTGGTCAAGTCGGATTGAGTTGCAAGTGTTCACCATTTATCTTCTCATCCCGAACCCATTTAAATACGGTTGAAATCGCAATTTGATGGGGGAAAATTAGCTCGCGTTGTAAACTATTTGGCTCGAGCTATTGACTCACAGGTGGATGAATTTAAAAATAGCTTTGAGTATCCTCGCTCCTCGAAACAGAAATCATCTGACAATGTTCTCTGAGGAGAACTAGGAAGCACAGAGGAGCCCCTGGAGAGGCCCCTGGATTGCGTACAAACACGAGCAACGTTACATCTAATTCCATACCAACGGTTTTTTGGATTCCGAAGAAGATATTACGCCATAAAAATCCCCGAATCTCGATAACTCAAGGACTGCATCTCCTTTCGTTTCAGGTGCTTTTGAGATGGAGGGCCAATGATGAGAGTCTGTCTATTTGCTTTATGAACAGATGTCAGGTTGAATTGACAAGTTCGTCTGGAAACCTGTGCTCACTCGATATCGGCGGTGGCCGTTGATCCAACCTGAAAAATCAATATTTTTTGGTCGCGATTTCTCATTGAAAGCGCACCTTGTCTGGAAATCGGTTGACGGACAATAACAACATGGATTATGGGGCTCCAAACGTACCCCACCCACCCACTCACTCACTTATCATGCTTTACACATGTACATGAAGTGAATTGCTCAATTTAAGCCCATATCATAATCCTACTTATGACATTCCAAAATGGAAACAAGACTGGCCGACGGAGATTTGGAATTAGAACGTTCGGGAAGATTCAGAAATGGTATTACATATGTAAAAACCATATGTTTCAAATTGACCTAGAAATGTTGCCTATTTGCGCAGGTGCTTGTCGGGGAGTAAGGTCTGCACGGTCGGTCCCATCGTCATTCACCTGAAACCAAAGCCAGTTATTGAAGCCAGCGAGATTGTCCTGGATCAAATCAAAACTTATTGATCACAGTATCCGTTTGAAGTCTCACGGCTTAAGCTCAGTCCGAGATAAACAACATCATAACGTATTTATCAAATCTGAATCTATTAATTGCCTGAAACCATCAATCCATCACCACTCACCAGGTCCCGGGGACCTTCACTTGTACTTTCATTGAGCGACGACGCATTAAAACCACACTCTGTTCGAGTGTGTGGAATTACACCTGGAAGAGGGCATGATTCTGCAGCACTCGTTTTGGCGCATTTTTCTTCCATTCCGGTAGTGGCGCCCTCTGTGAATTGCTAGGGTGCTTGGCGTCCCTCTCCCCGGCCATTTGCGCGGGCATTTTGCCCCGGCTTTACTTCATTCAAGTGGGAGTGCGTCATTCTCAGAGTTCTCTCATGCCTAGATACATGCATACGTACGTACTGAGTACGTGCCTGATGGAGGCAGATCCGTGCATGCGTGAGAAATAAGCCTTCATACAGATCTGTGATAACTCGTGCATGATGAAACAAGATTGCAAAATCTATGACGGTTAAGAAACCCGTGGTGACTCAACTCCAAAATGATACGTTGATGATTCGTCACGGTTTTAATGTTGGCGAAATGAATCATTTGCTTTAAGACTTTGATCTTCCAACAACTGGTGAATTACCATGAATACCCTAGGCAACTCGAGAATTTTCGAACCTCCCAAGGTTGTGCTTGTAAAAACCTAAAATGTTCCGTCCTCAGAACACACAAAGCCGATTTGTTTGAAGATTTTTCATGAAACCACCGACATCAATAATTTGTTCCCGAACTATGCGACAATATCTTGGAAAAAGCATCCCAATCGCTCTTATGACTAGTAACCACCCCATCAGTTCCTTCCATATCGAACGTCAACTCAAATCCCCAGAAATCCAACATGGTGACCG
Organism: Tigriopus californicus; assembly: GCF_007210705.1. Taxonomy (NCBI): domain Eukaryota; kingdom Metazoa; phylum Arthropoda; class Copepoda; order Harpacticoida; family Harpacticidae; genus Tigriopus; species Tigriopus californicus. The sequence goes on from NC_081442.1 coordinate 1,780,558, forward strand.
AGGGTCAGAAGCGCAAACCGATCTGCGCTTGTCCTCGGTTCTGCAGGCAGTAGCTCTGGTAGCTCTCCAGAACACGTGATATTGTTCAGCTGACGCGCGCGCGCGCTCTTCTCAGCGCCTCGCCCTAAAAGAACTCTCAAGCCTAAGACAGCCGTCACTCCCTTTTTGAGATAGTTGTGAGTCAACAACAAACGTCGGTCGGGCCGGTTGATTCTTGAACAGCAGTTGTTGAGCGGTTCTCACCGTTAACGGTTGTGTGGATTGAGCTCTCCGAAATTAATTCTTACTTTCGCGTATCGCGTACGTTCATCCCTTGTTGAGACTTGGAGATTTGTCTCAGTGCTTGATCATGGCCTCCATGTTGAAGCGAGAGCGGATCAGCGCCAAGCGGGTTCTCGTGCCGCATCGTTCCGCCCATTCGCAAGTGTTGACCCCCAAACGGTTGGATTTTTCCGGCACGGAAGAGGATTCCGAATCCAACACGAGTAGTCCACCCAAACGAGCCAAGCGTCAGGTCCAAGTTCACTCCCCGGCCACGCCCACCACTCATCTCAAGTTGGCCCAGGGCCCGATCCATTCTCCCAATGGCTCTGATGAATCGGGGCGTCGTCGTAAAGCCCGCCCAAAGTATCCTCGATTGATTGAAACCGGTCTCAAGGGCATGAGGTTGTTTGACGATGGACCCCATCGACCCGTGACCTCCCCCAAGACCGTGCCGAAGGGCGAGCCTGAAAGCCGCAGTTGGGAAGCGGCTCGAAATCGGAGGCGATCCGAACCCAGCACCGTACCCTTACAAGGGACGCCCATCGGACCCATGCGCAGACGATTGACCTTGGAGAAGAAGAGCTCGGCGCAAGCTCGAAGACCTGTGCGCAAGAACCGATTGGCCAATATCAACCCATTCACACCAGATGTGGCTCGCCTCTTGGGCTTGGATGACACGCCCAGTAAAGCTGCTGCCGCTCAAGACGGATCGTAAGTACACAATCTTATAGTTTTGCAAATCACACCATCATGTATTTTGACGGCTTGATGAGACAGATCGTGTAGTGGGTAGTTTTCCCATGTTTGCTCGACACATTCCGTATTTCGACGAGAACTATCGGCTCCCCCTTATGTCATTCCCATGACGACAAAAGCGAATGCATCTTGAATCCCTTGTGAACGACGGTTTTCCGTGATTTTTCTCATTAGGGGGAGGAGGATGGAAGTGTGAGTGTAGACAAAAGCAGGATGTCAGAGGCCAAGTGGCGGTGCAGTAGGCTTGACCGTGCAAAAAGTGAGCTCGTTAATTGAATTTCTTCTCTCTTTGGCGTGTCAAGTTCCCCTTTTAACCCGTCTGCCTTTGAACTTTCTTCTTTAGAAGAGCTTTGTCTATCCTCGGAGACAGGTTTACAAGCAGAGAGGTGGTCATTATAGCTTTTCTTGTAGACCATTGAAGGGCAGCGACAATTTAGCCAATTTGACCAGCTTTCATCTTTGTAATCAACAAGAGGTGTGTCCGTTCGTTTCTTGAATTCGTAATTTGGAATTTTGTCGAGATTGTCTTTTGTTTGGGGAAAGAATTTTCACTGGCTCGCCCCATCGATTCCGAAACAAGTCGGCGGTGACAGTCTCTGGTGAGAATAATAGGCACATTTGTCAGCAATCTCGTTGTCACGTTCTCAAATCCAGATTTGGCCAGAATTGAATGTCAAGTTCAACCGTTTTTCGGGCCCACGACAAAACGATTGAAAGAACCTGAATTGACGATTATAAAACGTCGACTACTTTAATGGAGATTGTAAACATCAATAAGCCTTTGAAAGTACGAGGTTGTGCCGCGGATGAACCCAGTCAAATGGTGTGTCGGTTTGGATCGCCTTGGCCTGATGATCCAGAATGAGACATACGGCAAACGATAACATTGAAACTGCCTGATCATTCAAAACTTGAGGGGGGCATGGTGAACAACACTGATCTGTTTTTGACCCTGAAAACACTTGGCGAAATGACAACCGCCACAATAATGATGATGATGAGTCAGTCGTATTACAGTCCTTCAGATCCGGACGGGTGCATGATTGTACGGTCGGTCACCTGTCATCGTCTGTGGTGACTCATGCACTTTGTTCCACAGCCAGACGTAATAGCTCCTAAAGATACAAAGGTATTTTTTAACGCGTGGGCCCTAACTGGCGCACCCAAAGTGCTTTACTTTGTTGTTTGTCAACGTCGGTTATTATTCTGACTTTGTTTTGGGCCCGTGATTATACATTTGATTTCTTCTAATGAGCTTGATGTAAGCGTTTTGCTATTCTCTTCATGGAGCGACAATGGTAACTTGAACTACGCCCTCGTCATAAACGGAAAATTCCGAGAGTGATTTGATCCCAATCTATGCAATGGGTGAGCTCTGATTCGGGCCCATCCAGTAAATTGTGAAGATCTGAAACCCAGATAAAACGACAACATACACCCCTATGGCCAAACGTATGACAAGTTCTCTTTCTGGGCATCAGTCAAGCTTGATACTTTGATGCATCTCATTTTTAAATTCACTGTTGAGGCATCTTGACTCATGTACTTAAGAATGGATAAGATAACTGTTGAGAGTTCCATGTTTAAATCTGCCAATGCCTGCCCCTGATTAGCTTTTGAAAAGTTCCTCTCAATGTTTTACATAAGTGGTCATTGAATATTCCAAATATTCCTCTCCATTCGCTTCTTGACCCATGCCTGGAGCGTCCAGATAATCTTGACCGGAGACCATTTTTGAGGTCCTAATTTGACATCTGAGCGAGAAAGAGCTCTTGGGGCCATGCGGGTTTTTTGCCCTGGAGACAAGTCTCCTCAAGTCCATATCTCTCGTCAAGATCTTTGGCCCCAAAGAGAGCGAGCATCGCAATTCGAAAGGCACGAGTACCAATACCAATTCATAGGGGCCATAAAACTAAGTCTCAATCTCCATTGCCTCTTTTTGCACACGTTACAATAGCAAGGATCGGGATTGGAAAAGACAAGAGAAAGAGAGACAAATACAATTTTTTCCCATAAGATTCAACCTACATGTTCTGAACACCCCTCTTCCATGTCGCCTTCTTTATCCCCCCCCCCCACTTCCTCTCAGCGTAGTATTACGACAATATGCTTGCGTATTATTTTACGAGGGGGTCTCCTCCTCCCTTTTCCCATTTGGTGAACATCAGACTTCCTCTCCCAGGGTTTCAACATGTGCAATTTGGGAGTTACATTGGAGACTTTAAGGACAGCTCAGTTAAACTAAATGGTTGTTGAGCCAATCCTCGAGTACAAAGGAAACAAAATCATTTTGTTTTCTGAATGCAAACAAGCTGTACATCGTGACCGAGGTTGCTTGCCAAGAAATGCTGTATAACAGTAATTGGGGAGACTGGGATAGGGGGTTCGTTCACTCAAGCATCTCAAAATCTGTCCCCTGGACAGGGCAACAACAAGTGGCAAGTCGGGAACGAATTGAGCATGGCTGTTGGTTCTCATGCCATGTGTCATAAAGATTGGACATGGACCTTTGCCATTGGTCAGCTCATGGAGACACCACGTGATGGCCTCCAACTTTCATTAAGATATCACCGCCAATGCCAGTTTTCCAATCACTTGAGCCTTGTACCTTGCGAGGGAAAGAAACAGAAATGTATTCCTTGAATATGATCTTCCCCCGGTGGTCGAGGCGGGGTGTCATATATAACTTTACGGCCAATCCTTTCAACCCGTCCATTATGTCATCTGGCCCTTGTCTTTACCCTTCATCATGGGTTCATTGACTTGAACCCATGTCATCCGAGCCTTGGACACCTTTCAAGTCTGAAGTCGACTTCAGCCCCTCCCCGCCTATTAAAATCCGTGCTTTCTCCAACGATTTCTCCGCTCGTTCCAAGCAAGTAATAATCCTCTTGAAATTGCCCACTTCTCGGCTCTCAATCTTCCCCAGATTCTCCCGTATAGAGCCACTAGTAACCAGTCCTCCTCCTCCTCCTCCTCCTCCTTCTTCTTCTTCGTCATCATCTAGTTCTGAGTTGCCAGCCCCATTGTAGTACCCATTGGTCGTCCATTGGCTTGATTCTCAAACACCCCCTTGGATGTCTGGGTTTATTCTTCCTGGTCATATCTCAGGAGAGAAGTTGCCTTGACAACAGTGGACTTCAAAGGGAGAGAAGGAGAGGTTTTCAGTTCCTCGGGTGCACTCACCATGTTCAGCTCTCCTCCTCGGTCTCCAGTTTTATTCCTTGCTTCTGAGAATTTTCGGAGGGGAAGACTCGCGTGGAGATTGAGGAGCAGTTGGTGTCCGCGTTCAAAATTTGGAGAGCTCGAGAGTCGATCCCTCTTGAATCCTCCACTCTCTAGATGAAGATGAGATGCTTCGAATTCCGACAGATATCAATGGATGCTCGGCCAAATGATAATGAGGCAGTAATGGCTCCAAGAGATCGGCCAAATGCAAAACCTGCTTTGCGAAACTCTCCCCAAATAAGGGTGTCCAATGGTCGAATCGGTTGGTCGCAAATAGGAAATCCTCTAAAAAAAATAGGTAAAGGGGCGAACGGTTCCCACCAGAATCCCAATTTGCGTGATCGGGACGAGGTCCAAATCAAGTCCAGCACCCTTCCTTCAATCTGGAAATTGGTAGCACGCCAACAAGAAAAAAACGGAGATTTATGTGCGGTCCAGTTGGTGAATTCAAGTTTTTTTTTCCCATCTTTTTCCCTTTTTGTGGGCGAGCACCTGCCTGGTCGGTCATCTTTCATCAGAAAGTCTTCCAACACCCCCTTTAGCGACACTTCTTTATTCAACAAAGAACTGCTCTCCCTTGAAGTGTTTTTGTTGCTCTCCCCTGAAAATGGTGGATGGTAGTGGCATGATTCCCCTCCATTTGCCTTCTTATTGTGCTATCGAGAATCCAGATTAGAGGAGGACAGCTGCGAGATGCAAAAATCTTGAGCTTGATCGATGTTGAGAGAGGTGTCAAAGGGTTCTTTTGAGTTCATCGTCTCTCTTTCTTCCCTGACCAGGCAAGTAAACACCTTGAATGCCTTGAATGCCTGAGTGGGACGTGTGATACGCAGTAGTAGAACTTGTATCGTGTATGCACTCGAATCGACGACCAACGGCTTTCCAGTCTGAAACCTCGCTCTCGCAACGCAACACTCTTGGAAATGCCCAAGGTCGATGGGTAGATGTTGGAATAGGATAACTGCTCGAGTGTTGCCTCCTTCGACGTCGATTCACGCATATACAGAACACAGTCGTATCCCCGACATGTTGGGAGTGTGTGGTGTCAAGTCGGTGGTAGGCATGAAGCCATGAACCAACCTGAAAATTGGCCCCCTCGTTGTCCGTCCGTACGTCCATAAGAAGATGGTGGAGAGCTCGCACTCGGCGATGATATGACCTGCTCTCCACCCTCTGTCTGAGGAGTTCTTTCTTCTCAACCTTGGTGGGAGAGAATAAAATTAACTTGAAGGATCAGCTCACTTGTCAACCCCAAAAAAGGGATCTGGATCCTCGTCGAGATTGGCTGGAATTGTCTTGGGAGAACCGACATCTATCCAACCAGCAAGTAAGAGCTAGAGAAGAAGGGAAGGGGTTCGAGATTTCAAGTGAACCTTCTCCTTTTATTGAGGGTGCAAAAAACAAGCAACCAACCCAACGAACTCGACTTGAAGTCGGAGAATGACCTTTCCTGACATTGAAACGGATGATTACATGCTGCTGTTCTTGTCCTGATTCAATGTTTAGATAAAAAAAACGTTTCCAATTGAAGAGCCACTTGACGACTTTAAAACTGTTTCTCGGTACCAACTTCCAAGACGAATGATTGCCTTGTTTTACGGTCTCTGCCAATGTCTCAATTGTTGATTTGTGTTTGAATTTCAGGTTCACGCCTGTGAGCAATCACCCTCCTCGTTGTTCGTACGAGGATCTCAAGAGTTCCATCCAGAAGTCCTTGGATCAGATTTGTCAGAACACGCCCTCCGATGGAAACGATTTGAGCTTCTTTTCCGACTCGCCGCCCTCCAAATGCAAGAGCGGAAGTGTCTCCACCACCTCCAGATACGATGATGAGTTCATGGAGATCAAACAGTTGGGCAATGGATCCTTCGGACAGGTTAAGATCGTTCGGCATCGTCTCGACGGATGCATCTATGTTGTCAAGGTAAGGAATGGGGTTCCCTTGAACGATTTTGTCGGTCTTTGAAGGTGCATTTCTTGAAAGTTACCTAACCGAGACATGGTTGGATCGATTGCCTTTTTTGAAAGTAAACAAAGTACAAAATTACTTCACCATCATTCAAAGTCAAAAGCACCCGCAAAGCCAGAGCTGGTGTCAGATTTCTTGCTCAATAAATCTTATCTGAATGTTTTTTGAATGCGTATTTTCCGTGCTCACAGATTACGGGCACAACCCAAGATCGCGCCGTCATGAATGAGGTATTCGCCCATGCCGCCCTCATGAAGCACAAGCACATTGTCAGATACTACAACAGCTGGATCGAAAAAGGCCGGATCTTCATCCAGAACGAGTTCTGCGAGGGTGGATCTCTTGACAAGCTCATCACGAAGAAAGTCGTGGGTCAGAAGAAGTTCACGGAGAACGAACTCAAGCGTATCCTCTTTCACTTGTCCAAAGGATTGCAGTACATCCACTCCAAGAATCTCGTCCATTTGGACATCAAACCCGCTAACATCTTCATCTCAATGGACAACACGCCGAGTTTGAGTCCCACTTCAAGTGTGGAATCCTGTTCTTCTCAAGCCGAGGCCGAGCTCGAAACGGATACCGATGTCGCGGCCTTGGATGATCTGCCCAGCATTCAAACCAAAGAAGATCCTCCCCCAGCCGAAGCCATGCAGGTCACCGCCACCCCTCATCGTGTCTCAAGATCCGTTCAGACCACGCCCAGGATCCAAAAGACGCCCCAGGTTCAGGCCAAGGGCAAGACGCACGAGTCCACGGATTCCGGCAATGTCTCGTCTGGATCGGAAAGTAAAGCCGAGGAAAACATTCTGGACAAGGGTGTGTCATTCAAGATCGGCGATCTCGGGCACATTTGCTCGCTGAATGGCGATTACATGCCCGAGGAGGGCGATTGTCGTTACATGGCACCGGAGCTGTTTGCCAATGACATCGTTCGAGACAATCTCTTCAAGGCCGATATCTTCTCTCTGGGCTTGACGATTTATGAATGCGCCACCCAAAAACCTCTACCCAAGAACAGTCTCGACGGTGGCGACCTCTACGCCACTCTCCGCTCTGGCAACCCGCCTCCAATGGAAGGCTACAGCGATGAATTCAACGCTCTGATCAAGGTGAGTAATATATATATATAAAGAATAACGCAGCTTAGAAAATGCTGGTGCCAAAAACTACAAATACGTAAAAGAATTGTCCATGTGAGAGTAGTTTGAACACTTTTTTGACAGGTTTGCCCTATTTTTGTTTGGTCGCGACAGGAGTTCTTCGTCCGTTCAAAGGCATTACCTTGTTCATTGGCTGTTTATTTTTTGTCTCGTTTTTTGACCTTTTTACTCTTGGATTTTGCAGAGCATGCTCTCGCCGGACGTGATGGTTCGACCTTCAGCCTCTCGACTCGTGTCCCATCAACTCGTGAAGAGTGTCATCAACAAGACTCGAAGCAATTTGGATCTCTACAAAGAGCTGCGAGATACCCGAATGAAGTTGAAAGAGCTCGAGCAAAACTTGGCCACGGCCAATTTGAAGAAGAAGCTCTTGGTTGGACGTGGGGCCCGGAAATCCAACTCCAGCTATTGAATCATGGATTGATTAAGAAGCAAGAGATGGAAAGCTATTTCGAACAATGAACGGGTCTTGTTTTTTAGTTGGTAAGGATAATCTGTACATATGCTGATATCTCTCATTAATTTTTCTCTTCCGAGCTATTTTGCCAAAAACAATCGGCCCTTCACAAGCATCTCTCGCTTGTGTTATGCCACTGATGTAATGATACTTATGTTACAAGATGCAATATTTGGGAAACCAAGAAAGTAATGAACGTGTTCTCCCCAACTCCACTTTCTTCCATTGGCTACTGATACTTTATATGTATGAACCGTAGTAGCTGTACGCCCTCTTGTGCCTTCATTCACATTATTTATCCAATCTATGTGTCGTCAGACCTGCTATTTAAAAATAAGCCCAAGCGCTCAAGGTTCATGTCAATCGTGAATGATTTTTAACAGTCTGACTGCGATTTAGTATCCTTCTTATTCTGTGTGCTCTATTTGATCATATTCTTGGGTTTCCAACGTGATCGAACGAACTTTCGTTTGTCCTTTTTATGGTTCTGTATGAATGCTGTTATGAATGCATATCGGATAATGACACCTTGATTATCAATAAACTCAATCCTGACAATCCTGGCATTGTTGTTTCATTCTTATTATTCCGAAGTGGGTACAAAAACGAGAGTGTTACATATAAGCATATCCGAACTCTGCGCGCGAAACTCGTGGCCGCATCAATTCGTCATCTCATTTCCCGCCAATTTTATCACATTCATTTACTGATATACGTGTTGGTCTACTTTCGTGAAGATTAACAAAAGGAAAAAAACTGAACAATAAGATGACGATTGTGACCAGTCGCAGGGGGAAGGACAAGACATCACATTTTAAATGTGTTTTATGTGTATGTGGGGAACGGGGGTTGAGACGGGTCTCATTTCAGCATGGATTTTATCTCGGAAGACTCGGCGGCTTCCAAGTATGATTGACCGTCCGGTGTTGATCCGTTCTTAGAGCAACCCTGAAAATAAAGCCATTCATGTATTAGTTATTTCCTATGAATCCGCCGAGGTAAGTAAGCATGGCTAGAAATAGGAGTTTTTTAACATTGGTCAGACACTGTCCTGATTGGGATGAATGAAAGCATGAGGTATTTATTGGCTTGAGGATACACTCCAGGGTTAACGAGTGAATATTGTTCCAGCTCAGGGGCGGTTCTTCGCACCAGAGCCAGCCCTGATTGTTAAAGGGATGCTTATTTGAACAACCTGGCCTAATCCACATACGAGGATGAATCAAACAATGACAATGTAATGCTACTTGTAAAAATATATATATATATCACCATGAGGTTTCCAATGAAAATTCAAGCATCTAACAGACGTGTTTTTCTAACAGTAATTTCAAAGCAAATGACAAAAAGGTCGATAGTAAAGACAAAATCATGGAAACTAAAGCTCTGGAACTTTCCAGCCAGGGCGGCTGCTTATTAAGCTGGAGAGAAAAAGCATTCAATTACGATTTATTTTTAATTTGCAATGGTCAAAAAAAAGAAGCTTCTTTTAAGAAAAGAGGAGTATGCCCTCCTCAGAGGAGAAAACGAGGAATTCAAAGTTAAAAAAAAACAAATAACACATAGAGCAGATCATGTGAATGTTCATTCAAGCCATCACTGAGTTTATAAGCATTCTATAAGAGCAAAGTTCATCCATCGAATCCCATTAATGAACACATTGACCTGGCCAAATCAGCGAATTGACATGCCGACAAATAGGTTTCAGGGCCTCAACGCCTCGACATCGAACAGCCCTTCTAATTCAATTTAAACTTCGCTTCTTAACATTGAGCTTTGAGCAATTGGCAGTGTCGGCCTGAAATTGTTCAAAAACGAAGACTTCTCGTCATGACCAACCCGTGCACCGCCTTTTATCCAGACGTCCTCGATCATCCCTTACCTAGCCTTGGTCCATGCCAATCTCAATCTCGGCCGAAGGGACCTGCCTAGAGCTCTTGAACACGTTCGGTTTGGCCTACCTTTTCGAGCAAAAACTTGACACAGGGGGCGTGTCCTTCCCAAATGGCGGCCAAAATGGGGGCGATACCGTGCTTGTCCCGAATGTCGAGTTGAGCCCCGCGGGACACCAAATACTGCAACACCTCCAATTGGCCGTAATCCGACGCGAAATGAATCGGGCAACGCCCATCGATCGACTCATTCACATCCAAATGCTGAAACCCAAATTGCATCATCATTCATTCATGCCTTCCTTCATCGATCGAGCAAGAAGTCATCCCCAAAGTCATGACTGACATGCAATGCAGCTCGCTCGCTAGCTCACCTTGACTTCCACCAATTCCCGCACTTTGTCCAGATCGCCGTTCTTGACCGCCCACATTAAGTCGCTCCCGGACATGGCGATATCTCACACCCAACGTCACGATACACAGGATACACAGGATACACACGGAATGACTGAAGGATCGCGATGAACCACCCGGTGAATGTGATTAATCATAGACCACAAAGTAAGGAGGACACACAAACAGCGTTGCCAGCCCAGGAACGCATTTTCAAGCCAAATTCGAGCTCCATAGTAACCAGTTGAAGGCCAATGCGTTGTTATTTGCTGGATGACAGATTCGCCAGGAGATCGATTTGCACTACTACTAATTACCGTCAAAAGCACCTTGGATGGCATTTTCAGATCCCCTGCGGTCTTTGAATCGGATGAATAAATGTGTAAATGGCTCATACATGAAATGGAGATTTGACACCGAGGTCAAATGCCATAAATTGTCATAAGTGACAATGAAATATTGGTGGCAAGCATTTATTTTGTGGTTCATTGTGCTTGAAAAAAGAGCCACTCTCGAAATGTTCACCTCCGCGGGGATCTGGTGGCAACGCTAAATGCACAGACAGCAAACAATGAATGAAGTGCCACCAGAGAAATGAAAGAAAAAAGCGCGATACAATTTCTGATATAGGCAAGATCATAAACCATTGAAAATTATGGACGTACCTCGACCAAGACTAGTCATAACAAAAAGCCACTTCAGCCGCAATTACCTTTAGGCTGCCTGTAGAAACTTTGGTCCGATTTGTTAGTCAAGATATCAGGGCTGCCAGGCATATGTTAAAAATTGCGTTTTCTTAAGCTTCAAGCCAGCTATGAACAGGACGAGCATGAAACATGACCAGATTAATGGTGCAGCCCTGATGACTAGTCTTGGTCATCGAGAGATAAACGTCATTCTCCACCAATTAGTTGGCGGTGCTTATTTTTAAATTTGTGGCAAAATATTAAAAGGTTTAGATGGAGACTTTAAGGGTTATCAATATCGTGTTAGGTTAGGTAAGGTTAGATTAGGTTTGATTAGGTCAGGGTAAGATTTAAAAAAGTAGCGCCGCCAACTAATCGGTGGAGAATAACGTTTACCTCATCGAGATACGTCCATAATTTTCAGTGGTCTATGGCAAGATCTACGATTTGGTTAAAACTGCGTTGTTTCAACCCATTGAAATGGTAAAGTTAGCTCTGCACGCATTGTTGAGTCCTGTTTTTGTTCTGTTATTTTAACATTTGTAAATCTTCAATTTCAAGACGTCTTGTTTCTCAACCTTATTATCTAGTCTGTCCCAAAAATCCGTTTCACCCCAAATAGTCATGCGCTTTAAAAAACTGATAACAAGTAGAATCAAAAAACTGTCCTATATTTCATCTTTTAAAAGCTCATAGTACATTGAATCGCGTATTTTCCAGTGCGTTTGTGAAAGGGCAAAAAACGTCAGCAAAAAAACGCAATCTTCACACGAAAGTGCAAGGTAAAGTAAGATATGGTGGCTCTGAACGGGCTCCTATATGCAATCCGTTGCCACACAAGCTGGAAGCAGGGGAGAAATTGATCATCCGCTAACCACCTTACATGATAGCTGGAATGTTGGGTATAAAAAGCACCATACTTTGACGCTTTAACAGTACTAGAATATAATAAGCGCTCATTTGATCACAAATGCGTTGTAACAAATAATATTATCAATAACTCTTCATGATTTTTGAGTGACTTTTCATAGATTTTGAAAGGGTACTTTTTATCAAATTGATCTCGGTTACACATAAAATTTTTCAGTATTCTACTATAATGATGGGCCGTCACTTGAACCCTTGGGCGGTAGAAGAAGTCTGATGTGGCCATTTTATGTTTAGACATAATCAGCAATATTTTTGTAGTTGGTGTGCTAGGGTCGGAGGGGTGAGCCTCCCCCGGCCAGCGAAGCTAGCCATCCCATCATCCGTCTAAATTTCCAATGGGCAATGTGTATGTCCGTATCAGATTGGTCTGGGGGATCTGTGGTCTGTGGGTGTGGTTAGCGTCTATAAGTTTCCTTGAGAAAGGTCGGGGAGGAGAATCAAACCAAGGACCTCTCTAATGCTAGGAAACTGCGCTAGCCACCACGCCACGTCTCCTCCCTGATTGCATTTTTACATGTTTGATGTGCTTGTTTGCCGAAGGTTCTAGTTAAAGTAAAATGTAAGCTTTCTAGCCCGAGACAATCAAAGGAAAATAGTTCTCTTGGATGTTGGGACATGCTTGAAATTCCCATTCATGGGATATGAAAAGTTTTACCAATTGGGATTCAGCAGCCTTACGTCACAAAATGCGAGAAAAATGTAAACAAGATTTGTCATTGGTTGAAATTGCGGGTAAGCAAAGTCGAAGGAGCAATCAGAGCAATAACTGGCAAAGAAAAAGGCGGGAAATTCAAACTGATCGAAAATCGTCCTTTTCAAGGTCAAAGTTTCACATGTTCCAGTCAATAATTTTGTTCAAAAATGTTACTACAACACGACATTTTTGTAGTCGCTTCAGAATCAATCACAATTAGAATCCTTTTTGCATCATACTCTGGGCTAGAAGGAAAAAAAACCTTCAGACCAGTACATAAATCTCAAGCTAATGTCGGCAAATCACTTAACTTAACTTAACTTGACAATGGCCCAATGCAAAAAAAACTCCAAATTGCCCCTGTGCTATATTTCACAAGAGATGGTTGCTTCTTTCATTGAATGATCATTTATAAAACAAAGATTAGTGGCTAAGATTAATGCAAAAGAGAATATTTTACCTAACATGACTTCTCAAAAGAATTGGCCAAAAGCAAAGTTAGTCACCCTTGGAAAATGATGAATTTTCGAAGCTGCCGCGCCCTCTATCAAAAACTAATAAAAAAGCATCCATGTCTGAGATAAAAACCTGTAGTTTGTTTCGGCAGCTATGTAATATCAACAACTAATGAAGTCCACATGTATTCTTCCTCTATTCAATTGTTCAATATTGTTCCCTCAAATATTCGTTAGAAGTATCTAGGTGTTAATCCTGCGGCAGGATTCAAGTCAGACTTGGACAAGTTTTTGACTACAATTCCTGATCAACCTTACATCCAAGGGCTAGCCAGATCTGCCAACTCTAACTCGTTGGTGGATCAGACATTGTATGAACATGAACATAAAGTTGAAAAAAAGCGTCTTGAACTGCTGGGGATCCCATTCACGGTAGAGGTATGGAAGTCTGCAACGAGAATTAGATAAAATATTTGAAGAAATAGATTGAAGAAGGAAAGAGTTCATCCAGACAAGGAGAGAGGAGGACTTCATTGTTCTAAATACCCTGAATTCTGGGTGGTGCGACTGTAAATAAAACAAAAAGTCCCTCGTTTTTTATCATGCTTTTTCCAGCTTGCACTTTTACCTTTCCTACATCTCTCCACTTTAATCACCCATTCATTTTCTATGATTCCATTCTAACCTGCAGCATATTGCCATGAACATACTTTTTCGCTGTATATTTTGATATCACACTGTAGTACAGTGGGTTCCGCTTAGTTCCAAGGACGAGCATATTGCGTACGGGTTTCCCAAATATTTTGCTTGATGGCCATTGCTATTAGTTTCATTGGCATGATTTTGCATTCCTATCCTCAGATTTTTGTCATTGGTTGTTAGTGAATGGTTACGGCTAGACGGGTTAATAATCTCCTCTAAAACGTGAATCGGTACCAATATTCTTCCTGGTACTCCAAGAAATCTTTTGGATATATATTGCATTAAGTTGAGCTAAGTTAGAAACGTGAGGTGTGTAACTTCTCACTTCCCTAATATAAGGTTTACATGGAAAGTTAGTTAAAAATTAAGATCAAAAATGGCCGTTCCTTTTATTCGCTCCTCGGAAAAAAGCAGTGATCCAACATCCGAAAATAAAACCGGAAAATCAATCCCCAATCTCACGAAACATCGTTGATGTGACAATGCGCCCGCAAAAGGAACTGCTCAAGCATTGAATGAAATAGACATTAAACAAATGTGGAATTCAATTCACGTTTAAGGTGGGGTGAGTTTTGCACGTTCAGACATGTCCTCTTCTAATAAAGACAACCTCTTGATGTGTCGGTGAATGAGCGATCCGGATGGAACTCGGAGACTCACTGATCGTACGAGGTTGTCCGGCTAAAGATGAGGTGCTCCACCTAGCCATCTTCATTCGTTCTTGCTAATGTGGTCGTCTCGGATCAGGACAACGTCTCCAATTTTGAGGGATTATCCTTCTTACAAGTCCAACGTTTTTGTCGTTGAAAGGCTCAACAGGTAGTCATGTCTCCACCTTTTTCCAGAAGGAATTGATTAATGTTTTCCGCTGTCTCCATTTGAGTGCAAACTGAGCTCGTCTTCCTGTCTGGACTTGGTGGTCCCGGAAAATGCAACAATTCTCCCAACACACAATTGGGGCTGGGGTGATCGAAGCAAAATGTCTCCTCCTTGATGGTGCAAAGGGGCCGATTGTTGACGAGAGCCTCACACTCGAGGAGAACGGTCTCGAGTTGTCGAATGGAAAGAGTGGTTGAATGAAGGATGACGCGAAAAGCTTTCTCGGTGAGTCCACATCCGTTCAGTGACGCCATTTGTCCAAGGGGCGTTCGATATAGAAAATTGGAACTCGACTTTAAACTTGGAAACTGCTTCACGGGTGAGATTCCAATCAATGTTTTAACACCCTTTCGAAGTTCCCGATCTGCCCCTTGGAATGTCTTCGCGTTATCGCAATAACACTCCGCGGGATTCCTCGTCGGCCATAAACCTCCTGAACGCCAGGAGAAAGGTTTCTGTGGACAAGTCCGTTACCAGTTCAAGGTGAATGGCTCGGGATGTGAAGCATGTGAAAATACATCATACACTTTTGAACGAACTGCCGTATGTGGGCACAGTTGTTCAGAGCATCGATGGTTGACGTACATTGGGCCGAAAAAATCCAGTCTATTGTCTCAAAGCAGATTTGTGACACATTAGAACGTTCGGGTGGAAGTTGTCCCATCTTTTGATAAATTGGTGTCAATGGGCGGCACCTCGGAGCTTTAACATAAAGAAGAATTCCTTCTCACCTCACGCCGATTCCCAATATGTGAAATTTTCTCTTCAAAGAGTGCAGCACTTGCTCCGTTCCACAAATGAGGTTCAATTGGTGTAGATGTACACAAAAAGCTCGATGATTCGAGAGTGTTTGGGGAGAATCACCGGATATTTCGTGTCGTTGATAGACTTGTACTGAGTCGCAACCGAGACTCACTCCGAATAAGCCATCCATGACGAGAGGTTGGAGTGTGACAAGTGCGATCTTTTGTCAACTGCTTATTTCCATTAAAGATGCTGAAGTTCATCGAAGAAAACCTGTCTCTGGCTTTTTTGAACCAAAGATCCTCGGCTTGATTGATTCTCGCAGATGTGTAAGGCTCCTCTAAGTTTTTAGTACTTTTGGTGGCTCCCTTCCGGACGATGGGTTGATCACAATTTGGCAATATCTGGTGCATAAGCAGTGACGCGGATGAGTTTGGCCCACGTACTGCAATGGTTGAGAAAGTTAGAAAGGGTCCCTAGATTCAAAGACCATCAGGGTCAAGGGTTGAATGATCCTTCTTCTCCCGTTTTGTCTCGTCCATCATTTCCTCGTTCTGATCCACGGTTCTTTGGATTGGCCAATGTTGCTCCTCTTCTTCAGGAACGGAGGACCTTCCACCACAGAGAATTTAAGAGGAGGGCTTGGACGTTCAGCACTCTTGAGGCAAGATCTGCCGGATTACACTCACCGGGGACAAAATCGCCAACTGGTGGCCGTGAAATTCTAATTATGGCTTTGATTCGATTTCCCACCGACTGACGCCACTTTTGAGGTCCTTGTTGAATGCGAAGTAATTTCAGAAAGTGAATCGGTGAAAAAGTAACAGCGACCCTCAGGAATGTTCAAAGCCTTTGCAACAATAATACCGCTCGAGCGGCGCACAAGGCTCCTAATAATTCTAAACCTGGCAATAGAAGTTCTTCATGGAGGGGACTGATCGCTTTTGCTAAAATCAGAGTCGAATGGACATGCCCATTGTTCTGATTGGGTAACAAAATATATTGCCGCACCATAATGCATGCTTTGAAGCATCTCCAACGAAGCAATGAGGCCTCAGCGTGATTCTCCAGTTGATCCATCGAGGTAACGGTATGATTTCCACGAAGTGGAACCTAATTAATCCATCCTTCCACACTCTGAGCATGTCGTTTGGAAGAGGGTCATCCAATCTAGGTTAAACTCCCACAGTTGCTGCATAAGGATCTTTGCCTTAAGGAAAATGGCGTGAAAGTCCCAGCGGGTCATAGATGCTAGCCAATGCCTCCAGCACTAGTCTTTTTAGACACAACTCGACCGGAGATCTTTGAACTAGTTTTTTTAACAAATTAAATCCAATAGAATCTCGGATTGTGTCACTGAAAGACCCAATGTAGCTATTGTTGGTTCCTGTAGACATCGATCGCGGACCCAAAACCATTCGAGAACCCAACGCCGTTACTTGCAAACTTGTGAGGCGGTGAACCGCTCCAAGAGCCAAAAACTGTTATCACTCATGGAGAAGAATCTCGTGCTCTTCTTTCGCTATCAGCAGTAGTGGATAGTCCTCAATCGTAACAAATTGTTGCGTAATCTTTAAAGATTTCCGCCGTCCGTAGAGACACCAAATTGCTTGGAAAGGGGACGATTTTACCCCAAAAGTGGCGGCCAATTCGAATACTTTGGACTTCCATGATCACACTGAAATCTCTCAGAGATATCGTAGAGCGTCTTGATCTGAATGCAAAGCGAT
>NC_081442.1:1797547-1798281 GCF_007210705.1 Tigriopus californicus
TCACCTTCATGCGCGCTTGCTCTTGATGTCATATGTTATGATCTGCGCTCATGCACGCCCGCTTTCTCTGAGAATATAGTCAGTATAAAACCGAGCTCTGTCCATAACACACTAGCTGCATAAGGATCCTGGGATCCCATTCACGGTAGAGGTATGGAAGTCTGCAACGAGGAATTAGATAAAATATTTGAAAGAAATAGATTGAAGAAGGAAAGAGTTCATCCAGACAAGGAGAGAGAGAGGACTTCATTGTTCTAAAATACCCTGAATTCTGGGTGGTTGCGACTGTAAATAAAACAAAAAGTCCCTCGTTTTTTATCATGCTTTTTCCAGCTTGCACTTTTACCTTTCCTACATCTCTTCCACTTTAATCACCCATTCATTTTCTATGATCTCCATTCTAACCTGCAGCATATTGCCATGAACATACTTTTTCGCTGTTATATTTGATATCACACTGTAGTACAGTGGGTTCCGCTTAGTTCCAAGACGAGCATATTGCGTACGGGTTTCCCAAATATTTTGCTTGATGGCCATTGCTATTAGTTTCATTGGCATGATTTTGCATTCCTATCCTCAGATTTTTGTCATTGGTTGTTAGTGAATGGTTACGGCTAGACGGGTTAATAATCTCCTCTAAAAACGTGAATCGGTACCAATATTCTTCCTGGTACTCCAAGAAATCTTTTGGATATATATTGCATTAAGTTGAGCTAAGTTAGAAACGTGCAGGG
>NC_081442.1:1798675-1804164 GCF_007210705.1 Tigriopus californicus
CGTGTAACTTCTCACTTCCCTAATATAAGGTTTACATGGAAAGTTAGTTAAAAATTAAGATCAAAAATGGCAGTTCCTTTTTATTCGCTCCTCGGAAAAAAGCAGTGATCCAACAGCCGAAAATAAAACCGGAAAATCAATCCCCAATCTCACGAAACATCGTTGATGTGACACTCCCCCCCGCAAAAGGAACTGCTCAAGCATTGAATGAAATAGACATTAAACAAATGTGGAATTCAATTCACGTTTAAGGTGGGGTGAGTTTTGCACGTTCAGACATGTCCCGCCTTGGCCGTACAGCAGAGACATTAAACAAATGTGGAATTCAATTCACGTTTAAGGTGGGGTGAGTTTTGCACGTTCAGACATGTCCTCTTCTAATAAAGACAACCTCTTGATGTGTCGGTGAATGAGCGATCCGGATGGAACTCGGAGACTCACTGATCGTACAAGGTTGTCCCGGCTAAAGATGAGGTGCTCCACCCTAGCCATCTTCCATTCGTTCTTGCTAATGTGGTCGTCTCGGATCAGGACAACGTCTCCAATTTTGAGGGGATTATCCTTCTTACAAGTCCAACGTTTTGTCGTTGAAAGGCTCAACAGGTAGTCATGTCTCCACCTTTTCCAGAAGGAATTGATTAATGTTTTCCGCTGTCTCCATTTGAGTGCAAACTGAGCCTCGTCTTCCTGTCTGGACTTGGTGGGTCCCGGAAAATGCAACAATTCTCTCCCAACACACAATTGGGCTGGGGTGATTGGAAGCAAAATGTCTCCCTCCTTGATGGTGCAAAGGGGCCGATTGTTGACGAGAGCCTCACACTCGAGGAGAACGGTCTCGAGTTGTCGAATGGAAAGAGTGGTTGAATGAAGGATGACGCGAAGAGCTTTCTTGGTGAGTCCCACCATCCGTTCAGTGACGCCATTTGTCCAAGGGGCTTTCGATATAGAAAATTGGAACTCGACTTTAAACTTGGAAACTGCTTCACGGGTGAGATTCCAATCAATGGTTTTAAACACCTTTCGAAGTTCCCGATCTGCCCCTTGGAATGTCTTCGCGTTATCGCAATAACACATCCGCGGGATTCCTCGTCGGGCCATAAACCTCCTGAACGCCAGGAGAAAGGTTTCTGTGGACAAGTCCGTTACCAGTTCAAGGTGAATGGCTCGGGATGTGAAGCATGTGAAAATACATCCATACACTTTTGAACGAACTGCCGTATGTGGGCACAGTTGTTCAGAGCATCGATGGTTGACGTACATTGGGCCGAAAAAATCCAGTCCTATTGTCTCAAAGCAGATTTGTGACACATTAGAACGTTCGGGTGGAAGTTGTCCCATCTTTTGATAAATTGGTGTCAATGGGCGGCACCTTGGAGCTTTACATAAATGAAGAATTCTTCTCACCTCACACCGATTCCCAATAATGTGAAATTTTCTCTTTAAAGAGTGCAGCACTTGCTCCGTTCCACAATGAAGGTTCAATTGGTGTAGATGTAACACAAAAAGCTCGATTATTCGAGAGTGTTTGGGGAGAATCACCGGAAATTTCGTGTGGTCTGATAGACTTGTACTGAGTCGCAACCAAGACTCACTCCGAATAAGCCCATCCATGACGAGAGGTTGGAGTGTGACAAGTGGCGATCTTTTGTCAACTTGCTTATTTCCATTAAGATTGCTGAGTTCATCGAAGAAAACCTGTCTCTGGGCTTTTTTGAACCAAAGATCCTCGGCTTGATTGATCTCGCAGATGTGTAAGGCTCCTCTAAGTTCTTTAGTACTTTTGGTGGCTCCCTTCCTGGACGATCGGTTGATCACAATTTGGCAATATCTGGTGACATAAGCAGTGACGCGGATGAGTTTGGCCCACGTACTGCAATGGTTGAGAAGGTTCAGAAACGGGTCCCTAGATTCAAAGACCATCAGGGTCAAGGGTTGAATGATCCTTCTCTCTTCCCGTTTGTCCTCGTCCATCATTTCCCTCGTTCTGATCACGGTTCTTTGGATTGGCCAATGTTGCTCCTCTTCCTTCAGGAACGGAGGACCTTCCCACCACAGAGAATTTAAGAGGAGGGCTTGTACGTCAGCACCTCTTGAGGCAAGATCTGCCGTATTACACTCCCCGGGACAAAATCGCCACTGGCTGGGCCGTGAAATCTCAATTATGGTTTTGATTCGATTTCCCACCCACTGACGCCACTTTTGAGGTCCTTGTTGAATGCGAAGTAAATTCAGAAGTGAATCGGTGAAAAAGTAACAGCGACCCTCAGGAATGTTCAAAGCCTTTGCAACATAATTACCGGCTCGAGCGGCGTACAAGGCTCCTAATAATTCTAACCTGGCAATAGAAAGTTCTTCATGGAGGGGAGCTGATCGGCTTTTGCTAAAAATCAGAGTCGAATGGACATGCCCATGTTCTGATTGGGTAACAAAATATATTGCCGCACCATATGCATGCTTTGAAGCATCTCCAAACGAAGCAATGAAGGCCTCAGCGTGATCTCTCCAGTTGATCCATCGAGGTATGGTATGATTTTCCATGAGTGGAACCTTATTAATCCATCCTTCCCACACTCTGAGCATGTCGTTTGGAAGAGGGTCATCCCAATCTAGGTTCAAACTCCACAGTTGCTGCATAAGGATCTTTGCCCTTAAGGAAAATGGCGTGATAAGTCCCAGCGGGTCATAGATGCTAGCCATTGCCTCCATCACTAGTCTTTTAGACACAACTCGACCGGAGATCTTTGAAACTAGTTTTTTAACAAAGTTAAATCCAATAGAATCTCGGATTGTGTCCCACTGAAGACCCAATGTAGCTATTGTTGGTTCCTGTAGACATCGATCCGGACCCAAACCATCAAGAACCCCAACGCCGTTTCTTGCAAACTTGTGAGTGGTGAACCCTCCAAGAGCCAAAACTGTTATCACTCCATGGAGAAGATCTCGTGCCTCTTCTTCGCTATCAGCAGTAGTGGATAGATCGTCCATGTACAAATTGTTGCGTATTTCCTCTGCTGCTTTGGGATAAATATCTTTAAAGATTTCTGCCGTCTGTAAGAGACACCAAACTGCTTGGAAAGGGGACGATTTTACCCCAAAAGTGACGGCCACCATTCGAAATACTTTGACTTCCAGATCCACATTGAAATCTCTCCAGAGATATCGTAAAGCGTCTTGATCTGAATGCAAAGCGATCGGAAGAAACATTTTTGTGATGTCCGCAATAATGGCAATCTTCTTGGATCGGAAACGTAATTGAAGTTCGGCTATGTTGGGAAGGAGATTCGGACCAGCATAGACCATGTCATTGAGGGATTTTTGCGAATGTTTATCCTTACTCGCTGCGTTCATTACCACTCTGTATTTTGTAGTGGTGCTCTCCTTGAACACAGGATGTGTTTCAAGGTAATAGGTGAAGCGCCCATCTTTTGGAAACAATTCATCCTCTGGCACCCGTTCCGAAGTTCCTTGCTCTTCCATGGTGGAATAGGCCTCGCTGAGAAGATTTTGGTGTGCGGTTTTAGTGCCTTTTTCGACACTTGCCATCACACATTTAGCTCTCGCATAATTATTAGAGAGATATCGGCTTGGGTCCTCTTTCCAGAGGAGGTTAGTTTTCCACTTCTTTTCCCTTTGATCGTAGCTTGTGACCTTTGCCATTTTGCGCATGGCCTCTTCTTCTTCCACAGTGAGCTTGTCATCCTGGGGGACAATTCCCAAATGCTCTTGATGCCAAAAGGATCTCAAATCGATCAGGCTTTTCGAAGAGGNTGATGTCCGCAATAATTGCAATCTTCTTGGAACGGAAACGTAATTGAAGTTCGGCTATGTCGGGAAGGAGATTCGGACCAGCATAGACCATGTCATTGAGGGATTTTTGCGAATGTTTATCCTTACTCGCTGCGTTCATTACCACTCTGCATTTTGTAGTGGTGCTCTCCTTGAACACAGGATGTGTTTCAAGGTAATAGGTGAAGCGCCCATCTTTTGGAAACAATTCATCCTCTGGCACCCGTTCCTAAGTTCCTTGCTCTTCCATGGTCGAATAAGCCTCGCTGAGAAGATTTTGGTGTGCGGTTTTAGTGCGTTTTTCGACACTTGCCATCACACATTTGGCTCTCGCATAATTATTAGAGAGATATCGACTTGGGTCTTCTTTCCAGAGGAGGCTAGTTTTCCACTTCTTTCCCCTTTGATCGTAGCTTGTGACCTCTTCCATTTTGCGCATGGCCTCCTCTTCTTCCACAGTGAGCTTGTCATCCTGGGGGACAATTCCCAAATGCTCTTGATGCCAAAAGGATCTCAAATCAATCAGGCTTTTCGAAGAGGTGACCAGTACTGTGAGGGCCTTGAAGGATTCCCGACTTCTGTCTCTGGATGGGCACCACAGAGTATCCATCCGAGTCTGGTCTTTTGTGCGGCAGGTTCGGATAGTAGTCCAGTCACAGGTGGTTCTGAACAAAAGTAAGTGAACAATGGTTCACCGACGAGAACATCGATTTGGAGCTCCCCAGGAGAAGGATATTCCTCGGTGAAATTGATGTTCTTCAAATGATCGAAGTAATTCTTATTGAAACGGATAGGCTTCACAGGTTGTGCGATGTTTGGTATAGTCGTTGCCGAAATTGGGTCGGAAATGAAGGATCCATCAAGAGCTTGAATCTGAAATTGAACGCTCTTCTCCTGAGTTCTCCTCGAGTGTCCCCCACCGGCAACGTTCATTTGCAGATATTGTCGGGGACCATCCAAGCCTAATGCCAATGCACAATCTCTCGTGATTAGGTTTTGTTCCGCAGCCGCATCGAATAAAAATCGAACTTTCAGCAGCTCTCCACTATTTGGGTTTTTTATATATCCAACGCAAGTGCGTAATATTCCTCTCAATTGATTGTTGGGAGTGTCCTTGGTTATGGTGACAGTAGGATTGATTATTTTATCGCTTGCTTCTAATGGGACCTCCTAGTGGTGGTGTTTGTTCAGCATCTCTCGATTTTGTTGAACATTAACCGAAGGCACAATCGAATTATGGGTCCATCTACAATGGCGGGTAGGGTTGGCGCATCCGGGAATCGTACACGATGGTCCCAAACAGTTCTTGCGGTGCTCAAAACTGTACGGTTCTAAACATCTGGTGCAAAGCTTTTTCGTTTTCCGAAGCTCTTCCAAATCGTTCGGTCTCATTTTCTGCATTTTGAAGCAATTCAAGCTCCCATGTCCCCTTCTTTCGCAGAACACGCAGGGTTTATTTTGAGTAGCCAGGAATGTAGCTGAAGCATTTCCCTTGTTACTCCTCATCTTCAACTTGATATCGTCTTCTTTTGGTTTGAGGGGCTCGGGGGCAAGTTTCACTTGCTTCAATAAAACTTCCAAAAATGCCTCTCGAGTGATGTCAGCTCCCATGGGCAGAGTGGGATCCGATTTGGATTGAACATATTTTTGCCAGGCTTGTAGGGATTGGTTGTTCAGCTTCCTCTCACAAAGTGCAATGAAGA
>NC_081442.1:1804966-1855113 GCF_007210705.1 Tigriopus californicus
TTGCCTTGTTGTGCCCATCATCGACAGGCGACTTGTTTGCCTTTTATGCACAAAGTCGTTTGTGTGCCCATGACACAGCCAGACTTATGTTGAGGTGTACCAATGCATGCCCCAAATAAATGTACATTTGCACCACCGGCTTGCAACGGCAAATCCAAAGTTACAAACATGTAGGTTGAGACTATGATGGAAGAGCAAGAAGAACAGGCGGGCGAGGACACGCTTACGGAAGGTGAAGATTGGGAGAGCGAAAATGATGAGGTAGAGGTAGACACATCCAACGATGAACAGGAAAATTCAGATTACACCAATGTAGGCCATGGCACCTCTAGAACCCTACCAAGTACACCCCAGGTGGGATTCCAATCTCCACCGAAAACGGTGCCTAGGTCAATGGCTTTGAAAAGTTTGATGCCAACGTCACAAAACTCGATTCTTCAGGTCTTACAATTAATGATGAGAGGCTCAGAGGGAAGATCTGCAATTGTCTATGCTTTGCTAGATTCCGGATGTACCACGTCTTTTATCAAACATTCCTTGGCTAAGGCATTGGGCCTAGAAGGTACACGCGTCAACATGCGTATTCATACCTTGGGTAAACAAATAACCGAACAAAGAAATCATGAGGTGGTAGACTAGCACGGCCATGCACACTGTTAGTGTTTTCACGGGAAAAACCACCATTCAGCAAGACTTAACACAACTCTGGACAATTGAGTCCATTGGGCTAACGGACAATAGCAGTGAAGCTCTGACGGCCTCAGAAACCCAAGCGGTTAAACACTTTGAAACCAACACCGGCATCCGTAATGGGCGGTACGAGGTCTCCCTCCCTTTCAAGGTAAACCCCCCCCGCGTTGAACAACAACTTTCCCCAGGCATTAAAATTTTTTCAAGCTCTTCAACGGCGGTGGAAACGAAACCCTTTGTTTTTTACAGCTTATCACCAAGCCATGCAAAACTACTTTGAAAAGGTTTTTGCCCATGTCGTTCCACAACAGGAAATAAAAACGAAAAACCAGGTCTTCTATCTCCCACATTCGGCGGTTATTCGCAAGGAAGCTGTCTTCACTGAAGTCCGCATTGTATTTAATGGCTCTGCTACGTACCAGGGTACCTCTCTGAATCAACAATTGCTTGTTGGACCGAAATTGAAAAAGGATATTGTTGACATCCTTCTTCGAATGAGAAAAAGCCCCATTGTCCTAGCTGGAGACATTTCGAAAGTGTTCTCGCAGATCACTTTAAGGCCGGTCGACCAAGATCTGGTCAGGTTCTTGTGGGAAAATCCAAAATCAGGCAAAGTTCAAATTTGTAGATTTTCAACCCTCGTCTTTCGCCTAACTTGTTCCCCTTACTTGGCAAATGCTGTTGTTCGATGCAGCGCGTGTGCGCATGTATGAATCTCTCCGCACTTCAAATCAGTCGTGCTCTGTTACTCGAGGGGTGCAGAGATCCTACCTATAATTTCACATTGTGAATACTGAACCACACGATTGTGAAAATAAACTACTTTTAAGGCTTAAAACAGCGACTCTTTTATAGTCTTATTAAATGGTGCATCGTCAACATAGAACCCAGTTCTACCAACCAGTGACCAGTGCTTTTGTGGAAAAGTGCGATCACACNGGTGAGAACACAACTTTAAAGGGTTTCACTCGTCCCACCATAGGGTATCCGTTTGAAGGGTTCGGCTGAGTCTTGATGCTTCCAAGGTCGATGCACCGAATCATAAAGTCTTCAAAAAAAGGGGGCACTGGACACTCTCAATTCGAAGGACCATGTAACCAGACCAGACCATGGACTGTAGATCCATAGGTCGCTGGTTCATATCCGGCTCGAAGGACCATGTAACTTCTCACTTCCCTAATATAAGGTTTACATGGAAAGTTAGTTAAAAATTAAGATCAAAAATGGCCGTTCCTTTTATTCGCTCCTCGGAAAAAAGCAGTGATCCAACATCCGAAAATAAAACCGGAAAATCAATCCCCAATCTCACGAAACATCGTTGATGTGACAAGGTGGATAGATTCTACAATAGATTGGTTACTAGATTAGATATTGTTATATTCTAGTCAAGAGCCACCATCCGGTAATCATACATGGCACCGCCAGTAGTAACCGCCTCTAGGCGGAAGAACCTTTCCCCCAGACGACAGAGGACGCCAATGCGGAACTTAGGCCCAGAAGAGACGTGGTGCGTGCGGGATGGCCGTGGTCGCAGCGAGGGCGTGGTGCGTGCGGAATGCCCATGGTTGCAGTGACCAGCCCGTGAGTGCAGCGGAAGGTCCGTGGATACAGCAGTGAATGGGCCAGGTCGACACTGGGGTGTCTGAGGCGCTGGGGGCGATATCAATGTCTGGATGGTTGGGGAGGAACGGTGGACGTGGTGACCTGGATGGGGGATGGATCTTAGTCAAACCTTACAACATCTAGTCAATCCTCCTAGTCACCAAATCAATCAAATCTAATCATCTATACAACATTTGTTTTTCATGTGCATGTTTATCTAGTCAATTGTATGTAACAACTCTATTTATTCATACCAAACCTTCTGTGAAATTATGGTGCTGTTCCCTATTGTTGAGCCTGCCGCCCCCCTCCACCGGGAAGGGAGATGTTATATTCTTGTCAACAGCCACTGTCCGGTAGTGATACAGATATGCTCAAAGCACAAATGAGCAACCTAGAGCTGGACTCCTTGATGATCAGCTCACGTTTCTCTTCTAAGCAGTAAGGCGAACGGCATACCAGTTAGAATGCCTAGCTTGATAGGAGTTAGAGAATTATCCAAACCAATCTGGGCAGTTTTCTGCCATATAGGTTCCTTATGATTCACGAGGTACCCGAAGAAAACTGCCAAGTCGTGTTCGAGCAGTTCCCTCGAAACTTTGTACATAGTGATGGAAATCTCGAGAGAGTTTACATTTCTTCGAACTGTAAAATAATTCAACCTCTCTATGACGTACAGCAAATGTAAAAACTCGAGATCTTTATTTTTTGGCGATGACTTAATTTTGATGCTAAACTACTTCGATGTGTGCCAAAATAGAGCTTTTTTACTTTATAACGCTTAACTTTTTCGATTGGTTATTTTATGATGGTAGCAAATTCATATTTTCAAGGGGAATATCTTACTTCGAACACGGTAAGCCATTTTACATTATTGTCATGTTTCAAAGTTGTGCTGCCAAAAGCTTATGAAGGTAACCAAGAGTAGGATGTAAGTTCAAATTATTATTTTTTATGATTTCTACATAACTTTGGCCGAGTTCATCCATTAAACAAGACCCTATGAACAAAGATCCTATGAAATGCTTATTTTGAATAAAATGAGTGGTGCAGGAGAAAAGAATTTTTTGCTTCCTTCGGAGTCTACATATCTAAAAGCAAACGGCGTTAAATGTGCCTTATATTCTTTAACCTGATCAGTTCGATAGAAAATTTTTTTTGATCAAATATCACGTATTTGGTATTTGCTGTGAAACTCCTAATCGTTTATTACGCAATGTTACTTCATATAAATAAATCTTTATTGCGAGATTGTTTCTCAATGGGTCAGGTTATTTTTTACAAAATTAATATACATTCTGGTCTTGTCCCGTTTGAGGTTCCATAGTTCTTTTTCTGTTGCTACAAGTTCCAAGGAAAATTACATAATGGTTTTTGGCCCTTGTCTATCGTTAATCCTTCTGGCTTTTTACATATATAATTTTCCAGAATAAAGATTTCTAAGAACTTTTAACAGTTCGTTTTGATCTGTCATTCATTTGATTGACTATCGTAGGATTATTCGGCCAGTTTGAACGATAGACTTATTACGGAGAAGAGCGTTGTTCTCATATCGATCAAACTTGGGCGGGGGACATTTTTGTGTGGAAAGGCCATAAGCAAGGCCGTTGCACAACTTTCCCTCAATACCAAAGAGTCCTCCTGTCACCGTCCAAAATGACGGAAGTTCTCTCTGAACAACCATTTCATAGTCAAAGTTTCTCTACCCTTGAATCGCAATCCTTGTTCCTGGATTTCGAACAGGAACTCAATGATTTACTGAATCCAGTGTTTTCAGTGGTCCGAAGGTCCTCCCGAAGAACCAGCGAAGTTGAGCATCGGGTTCGCTCTTTGTCCATCACGCCGGACACGGAATATGAAGGAGATGGGACAGTTCTGTGCTCCAATTTGAATCATGCCGCTTTGGTGAGAACAAAATCCATCGACAAGAAGTCATTAAAAAGTGGAAAGAAGATAACTTATTGACGATGAACGCGTGCACTACTTTCACTCGTACTTAAACTGACAGTCATAATATTCGTTGCTACTCAGGTCCGCTAATTTGTTCACTGTTTCTTGTCTCTTGGCTGTTCGGCTATTCTAACTATTTGAATAATTTTGTATTTTAAATATTCTCGACTTGAGGCGAATTACCTTTTGATTTGAGTGTTTTTTTGGACATTGTTCGTTGACGCTCGGTGGAACTGAAATTCAGTTCAGTAGAAACCAACAGGGCATTGTGAAATCATATTTTAAGGCATCATGTCATAGACATTTCTTGCGGACTTCGCCCCTAAGATTTTCGCCATTAGTATCAACTGAAATGTAGATTGATAAAAAACCTGAACAAATTGCAGAAAATGAAACGTACATTACATCATCATTATATTATATTGTATTGGGTTGAATCTACTTACTTTAGTTGTTTTACAATCTTTTGTTATGCGCTTTTCAGTTCATGTATTCACATTTGCCATAGTATATATATATTACTATGTTCTGCCGGATTATTTGGTTAACGATTATTTTACGACTATTGAATGCCGATATTTTGGGTAATGATGACTACTACTGGAATTAGCAACAAAAGATAATAGTTCACGAAGTCATGATCGAGAGTTCAAATATGATTGCTTTATCTTCTGTTTAGTGTCAATTGGCGGGAACTTCGAACTTGGCGGACCTCAAAACTTTGAGCTTATGCATCTCTTGTCGGTCGTCTTTTGATAATTTGTCGGTCCTTGCTCAATTCACCGTGAACCTCACTACACTCAAATTGGACCATTCCAAGTTCCAATCCATGAGGTATTGTTTGGTGTTCCATGGCTTCTCCCATGTTTACAAATGACCTGAATTTTCAGGACGTTGGGTGACGATTTGCCCTCGCTAAAGACCATTTCAGTGTGCGATTGTGGTTTAACTGATCTAGATGGAATCACTTCGGCGTCAAATTTGATAACTTTGGTGGCGGCTAACAATTTCATTGAGGATCTTCTTCCAGTGACTGAATTGAGAAAGATGAACGTTTTGGACCTTCAAAAGTAAGCAATTTCATGGATAGAAATAACTAACTGGGAACAACACATTTGGTTTGGGGTTGGGTGCATCATGTCCATTTTGAATTTTTTTAATACCCTAGCAATGTGATTGATTCCTATGATTCGGTAAGCTTCCTCTTCCTCTGCCCTAATCTGGAGACCTTGGTACTCAAAGATAACCCGGTATCTGAGGAACCCGATTACAGGGCAAGGGTGTTCGGTATCTTGCCGTCTTTGAAGAACTTGGACGTGGTTGTCTTCCCGAGGGTTATAAAAGAGCTCTGTCGACAATACAGACGTCCTCCCAATCCTGATGATGAGAGTGACGGAGGTAACCTTTTAGACTTGGGCGATGAGCCCTCTGAAGATCAAGATGAACACACGTGTTCACACCAGATGAAGAGCATCCAAGAGATCAAATATAACTTAGAACAGAAAACGATTCATCTCCAACGTCCGGTTGCGGAGGTACGTCAAATTTGTCGAATCTGATTCAATTTCACATTTTGCATCAGTGACACATTCATCCACAAACCCCTTGATAAGATCCTTCCATAAGGTCTCCTTTGTACAGCATTTGGCCGTAAACATACGCCACATAATTAATCGTTATTGTCTGCATGATTCATGGAACAAAATTTTCTCTCTCTAGAATAATCGTTATCCCGGAAAAGTGGTTACTCTGATAGAAGAAAGTCCGGAACTTGTGTCTTCTCCTGATGTGGACCCGATTGATATGAGCAGCGGCTCCAAGAAGCTTTTGGCCAGACGCCAGAGTCAAGACCCATTGAAACTCGTACCTCCAGAAGTCCCAGCGTCTCCTCAGACTTTCGACCATTCCCCAAATCTCGCATCTTTTATGTTCAATCCCACTCAACCTTTGTTTGCACGCTCTGATTCACCCTTGAGTATCGCATCTCTCACTTGCTCGGCGTCTTTATCAGACTCAGGCATCGACTCCTCCAAACAGAACTCGGAAAAAGGTGAGAAAATTAATCAGTCCGAATTTCTGTTCGTAACGTTAAACTTGTATTTGTGGGAGATAATACAACTCGAAATCAAACGTTAGCATTAAGACAACGACTAAGCAATAGGGTATAAGCTCAAATTAAGAAGAAGTCAGTTTCTGAAAGTTATCTCCTGGTACACACGATGGTCAACAAAGTCGCGGATTTTTCCATGCTTGACTCCCAGGTGATTAATCAGGTGGCGGAAGTTACCAAAATTCTTGGAGCACATCGGACATTTGGTCGTCACTTTGGAAACGAGGCCGAATCGGGAACATATTTCTGACTTGAAATGAATCACCAGATGGCTGATCAAGGCGGACCTTGAACCCATTTTTCGTTCACAAATGTAACAAGACAAAACTCGAACTAAGCTTCTCTGGCCGGTCTTTGAATTGTTGGCAGTAGGACATTTGAGCACGGCCGACTCTTCTTCAGACAGAAATACGTCCACTTTTTGGTGGACTGATCCGTAATGTCGTATTAGTGAGGTTAAAGACCCGCGGAAACCACAATTCTCCGGGCACTTGTCACTTGCATCCAACTCACAAGCAATAAACTCCAGGTAATGCTCCCCAGATAAATGGGCTCGCAATTCCTGCACCCCATTCACTCCTGTGAAACACGAGGGACACTTCAAAGAGGTCTGAAACCTTGATTCTTTCCCTTTTTTGATGGGCAACACCGGGACCACCTCCTCTAAGGCGCTGCCTTTCCAACCCCAATGATTGGGACAACCTCCAAAGCTATTCAAGTCCCCTCCACAGACCCAGCATCTACCATTGCCGAACCTCTCCGGAAGCCCCACATTCAGGTCTGACTTTTCCATCATGATCAGGCGAAGATCTTTGTCCGGAAAGTCATATTGCCAATCTCGGCAAAGTTGGTTTAATTTATCATATTCTGTCATGCTTGGGACCAAGACCATCCCCGAATACAGAAACTCCATCAGATATTCCACTGTACTCTGAGACTGGTGTGGCATTTGAACCACAACCTAGACACAAGAGATCAGGACAGTTTCTAATTGAGGCCTAAGAATACAAAGATTTGATACCTGAGAACAATGAGCATGTTCTAAAAATAATTGCTTCAAGAATGGAGAGCAAAATTGGACCATGATTTGGTGAGCCGCCACACGTTTTCCACTCCGGCAAATGATCAGCAAGTCAGTGGATTGGCAACCGTGGCGTAGATTGACCAATTCTTGCAGGAACGAGGGGTCTTCCTGGGTGTATTTGTTGGATACCTTGAGGCTTTGAGCCTTCGGGTTCGGATTCATGATCTTGATGGACATTGATGCCTCCTCTCGATAGGAATCAATTCGAACTGCAGGCCGAACGACCCGTTCTGACCGGTTGATAGTGAGCCTTAGGTTAGGCATGAACACAAGCAATGAACGCAATAAATTGCAATTCATTCAAACTTTGTTTGGAGGTTCAAGACAAACCTGGACAATGAATAATGACTTGCGATTATTGCAGAACCACATTGTGACTCGGCACAGCCAAAATGTGTGTTATGTCCTAGAACAGGTGAAGTTGCATAAAGAACATACTTTATGTTTGTTTGCATAATTTGGCCTCAGATGGAGGCAGACAGAAATTTGTGTCTAATTTTTTTTTTTTGACAAAATGTGAAAGCATAGCATAGAGGTCTAAAAGCTAGTGTAATCAAGGCAAAAATCTTCTTCACAGATGTCATGGGTACAAATCTCAGTGCTAAAAGTCTCTATGTACTTTTAGGGAAGCATTGCGATTTACGTAGAGGTTGGTGCAATTTCCTTGTAAGAGAGAGAGAGTGAGAGTGCCCTGGTTTGATTGTTCTCCTAGACATTTCTTAACTATACTATTAGATGCTAGCCCCCCACAGGAAAAAATCAATCTGACAAGAGACAACATCATTGGCTAGTCAAAGAACTGGAGAATGTGATATCTGGACAAGCAATTTTCAATTGACTTGGTGCAAGGTTCAACTCTCCAGCTAAAAGTAGCACCCAGCTGTAGGAAAATAAGAAGATTTCAGGTAAATTTATTAGTGTTATATCCAGACTGGGGCATTAGCAATTTGTTATTTGGGTTATGAACACAATTGTCCAATGCTTATGTCTGAAAGTTTGAGCCTCACTGAAGCTTGCAAATGGAATCAAATTATAATGCATTTA
Source organism: Tigriopus californicus (assembly GCF_007210705.1). Taxonomy (NCBI): domain Eukaryota; kingdom Metazoa; phylum Arthropoda; class Copepoda; order Harpacticoida; family Harpacticidae; genus Tigriopus; species Tigriopus californicus. The sequence goes on from NC_081442.1 coordinate 1,813,447, forward strand.
TATTGATTGGGCAATGCTTTTGTGAACAAAATGTACACTGCTCTGGTCACCTCTCATTTGCCCTTATATTGATTTCAATATTCATGAGCACAATCCACCCTGTTTGCCTTTTCCCATCCCACACCCAGCTGACCAAGGAAGACGTCATCCAAAAGGCTTGGACTGTATTTATAAGGGACATTATGTTTAGAATCTATTTAGAAACTGCCATTATGGCAAAAGTGTGCATGCAAAGTTTCTTTTTAAACCAAATTGGTGGTAGGATGAAAAACCAAGATGTCAGTCACTTTTTTTTTTTGAGTTTCTTTCCAAATCATACTTTTTAGGCAGTTTTAAAACACGAATAAATTCAGATTTGCATTGTTCAGCTGGGAATGAGATGTGCAGGGACAAAAAGGAAGAGTCCAGGAAGTTAGCCAATCCTCTTGCCCCTCAAAGTGGCTATCCTCTCTGACTCTTGCACTTCTCTTTCTCTTTGACCAATCAGGGAAGTCTACCTCAGCACACAGGGAGTGTCAACCATGATATTCCACACCACCATATATGGTATTGCCACCATGGAAAGTCAGTTTTGAATGAAAGGAAATGTGGTTTGTACAACAAGAAAGCACACAAGCAAGCTCAAAAAATACCATCTATTATTCTCCATTTTTCTTTAGGCTAACTTGCCCTTTGGGCTCTCATGTTGACCTCTGAACATAATTACTTTTCAGAAAAGCAGCCTTTTGCATGGTATACATGATTATTCCTTCTGAAATTGATGAGGCAAAGCTTGAAAAATATCTACCAAAAATTAAGTAGCATTTATGATATTTCATTCTATAGATATGAATTTGGAAGATTAAGATAAATTTTGTTCATGACCCCTATTGTATCTTGACTTTGCTCAAATGCATAAAAGGGCTAAAGAACAATAAATATAACTTATATTTTTGTCTTTATGTAACTTTTGATCAAAAGCCAAAATTTGAAAAGTTCTCAAAAATTCAAATTGAAGCAAAACACTGGCTGGAAAATCAACTAAATATAATGGTCATGCAATACTAACTCAGTCAAATGACGCAATATTGCTTATTCTTTTAGATAATGGTCCAATGGAAACTACAAGAGCCAAGAGCCAAGTTGTTAATCTTGAAGTCAAAGACCTTGCAGCTTCCATCTTGGCCAAAGGCAATGAGGAAGTCAAGGTAACAGTTAATATTGTTTTATCATTAATAGACCATCACTTAAGAGTATTCTAATCACATTTCAGAGTTCTGATTTAAGTGGAGGAACTTTGCGAACTGAAGGAGACATTGAAATTGAAGAATTTGATCTTTGAAAAATTATCAATATTCTTGTATGTCAAGAAATAAGTAAAAATAGTCAACAGAGCCTCTGAATTCATCATTATTGGAAGTGTATAATGGAACAAACAAGGTTTGTGCTACAAATTGTTGCATACATTTTTTTGTAGATCCATACTCAACAAACCCATCTCAGGATTATAAGAAAATTTGCATGTAGCAAAATAAATAATTGTTTGTTTAACATTTCCATGCCAACACACAGTGGGTGTTTTTAGTAAATATTTTTGGCTGAAAGCAGCCATTTTGACTAATGTTTTTTATACTGACAGAGAATTCATTGAAGAGCCTAAATCTTGAATCTGGTGAATCTAGAGCAATTTTCAAAGAGACAGTAACGACTTTTGTTTGTAATACTTTATCCTGTTCACACTCTAGCAGTTGGTGGTTTGCCTCAATGCATTGCCAAAGGTTAAAATTGGATTTGAAAACCCTGCTACTTGTCTTCAATTGCAATGCCATGATCAACAAAGTATGAACCTGAGCCTCAGGGTTTAGTTGTAAGCCTGTGTTATTGTTTAATGTGCCTGAAAATCTAAAAGCAAGGTTAAGTAAGTCAAATAGAACCAACTGAACAGAAAGTATTGGGAAAACCAATTTTAAAGAGATTAGTAGTCAATCAAAACAAAGATCATCATTTTACAAAAAAAAAAAAATGAAACTGATTTTCACTTTGTTTTGGCTTGCTCAGTAATTTTGTGATTTGTTGGACCGAAAATTTGAACTTAAACACAGACATGTTAAAAAAAAACGGATATTATTTACTGAACACACTAAAACAGTTTGATCAATCAGGTTTCAAGCTGATCGAAGTGATCAAATAAATAGAGATTGATCAGGCAATGGAACAATAAATTTGAGACGTAGTTGACGGGCAGAGTGGCTGTCAAACCTAACCCAAAATATTCGCTAGACTATAATAATTAGTTATTTTTCAAAATTTGAGCCTCCAGAGACAGCAAATTGAAGTTTCTCACTAAGATGCTTGTCACTTTGATATAAGTATGAACCAGAAGATGCTTATTAAGACCAAAATTCATAAACTCTGATTTGTTAAATTATATTCAAGCCGACACCCTAAAGGAGGAATGTATTACGATTAAGGTTACTTAGTCTTAGTATTGCCATACTTTGCGCTTTTGCGCTTTCCTCAGCCATTGAGTATCTTGACCCTAAAGCACATCCAGAAAATCAACTCATTTTATTGCACATATCCCGGGCAATATGATCTTCTTAACTGCAAAAAAAATCAGTTCCCCGCCTTAAGATGCATCCCAAAGTTACGTCCCCCATTTTCCCCGAGCTCTTGGCACCGCACGCACGCCTTTTATTCCACTTGATCGGGTAACACTGTCTGAGTCATTGGACTGAAAATTAAAGACCAGTCATCATCTTGACGAACCTGGATCCTTCTCGAGTCAAGAGCAAAATCTATTTCATCACGCTCGTCCCAATTGCCTCAGATTGGCATATAAAAAGCCCAGTGACCGCTCTCCCATCATCATTATGAACGTAGGTTGGGCTCAGACCACAACTTCCCGCCGGAACGTGCAACCCATTCCCATCATGAGCACCACCGAAACCGTGAACTTCAAGGCCTACCATGAGGACGAAATCCGTCGTTTGACCGTGGACCTGGATGTGAGTATCAACTATGACTACCTCTGCGCCAAATTAGGACATGTCTTCCCAAGCTTGAAGCGGGACAACTTCCAATTGGCGTGGACCGACAACGAAGGCGATGAAATCCGCATTTCCAGCAGCGAAGAACTGGAGATTGCTTTGAATGAAATGACGGGCAGTCCCTACCGGATCCGGATTGTCCAGGTTGGCGGGCCGAAGGCCGAGCCTAAAGTCCCACCCCAGCCCGCCCATGAGGCCCAGGGCGAGCAGCCTGTCCATTTGAATGTCACTTGTGACAATTGCGATGGCCAGGTCAAGGGTTATCGCTACAAGTGTGTAGTTTGTCCGGATTATGACTTGTGTCAAACTTGTGAGGCGCAGTCTGTCCACCCGGAGCATTCCATGATCCGGATCCCCAAACCCGAGATTACTTGGCCCGGTCATTTGTACCGACGCTTAAGTAAGCTCAACTCTCGCAATGAAAAACGCCAACAAAAAATGAATGGCAATGCGCCGGAAATGGGACAAGATGCCTTGAAAGGGCCTTGGGCATGTCGTGGTCCTCGCTTGGGGGGTAACCTAGGCCGACCTTTTGGATCTCGTGTGCCTCGTGGAGCCCCACCCTTTGAGGGCGCCCAAAGATTCTTTGATAGCATGCGTTGTGCTTGGTTGGGTGAGGAACCCACCCCAGGTCAATCGCCTAACCCCCAACCCTCTGGTTTTGCCTCGGGGAATGATTGTAAGGGGCCCTCGGATTCCCAAGCTTCAGACCAGGCTCGCCGACAGGAAGATGTGGTCAAGCTCCTCAGTCCCATGCTGAAGAGCATGGGCGTCACCATTGAGCAGAAGGAGAAGAGCTTGATCTTGCAAATCACGGAGGGAGACAAATTTCCCTTCAATGCGGACCTGATTTTCCGCAACATTGAGACCCACTTTGGCGCCCTCCTGGTTGGATACGGTGCTCAGATGAAGACCGACCCAAGCCAACGTCGAATTGTCGTGACCTTTGAAAACTTGCCGGAAGCCCCAGAATCTCCCGAGTCTCAAGAACCCACACCTGAACCTGAAGTGGTTGTGTGCCATGACCATTCGGCCGAACCATCCAAGCCAACTGGAAGTGTAGAAATTCCCGTGACTGTCACTCAATCTGTGACCAAAACCCACGACCACACTGAAGCTGCGCCTACCAGCTCGTCTGAGGCAGCTCGCCAATCCCCTGAATCGGAAGAAGATTGGATTTTGTTGAAGGAGCCTGCTGTTGGAACCAAGCCCAAGACCAATTACGAAGTCCCAATTCAAGTGAGCAATCAACCAGCGTCAGTTCTCTACCCGGAATTACCCAAGAATGAGCAGACCCCACTCCTCCCAAAAGAAGAGGGAGTTGCCAAGCCAAAAGAACCTGAAAAGGTGACCCAGGCTGCTGTGGAGCATGCTGACCCTCGGGTTCGCACTTCAATGCAAGCCATGCGGAATATGGGGTTCAATAACATGGAGTTGTTGATGCCTCTGTTGGAAGAGAAGAATGGCGACATTGGACAGGTCTTGGAAATGATCTTCCAGCGGTCAAGCCATGTGCGAAAATGAGACCGCCACTTGAACTATCCTTATTGTATTTAGACTTCTATTTACCGGTAAAAAGGTGTTTTACGAAAAAGCAATGCGTCCCATTGCCATAAAACCAAAAAAAAAATCCCTCTCATGTGGCTCTTACATCTTCTACATCTAAGAATTCTATGTCTGGTTTGTTGTCATAAAGTAAAATGCAGAGAATACAACTTGTTGTAAATCAAATATGCTTTTATTTCCATTAACAAAAATAAGTTCGCAACTCATGCTACCACATTTTGGGCCTTTGTGGCATACACATATTGTAGAAGGCGTCCTTCTTCCAAAATTTCGGACCCTTCCATCCTACCCAGCCTTTTTGTTGAATGTGAGGAGTATTGGGCTTTCCATTACCCTGCCAATCGTTTCCCGTGAAATGGGGATCCAAAATCAGCCATTTGATATCTCCCGTGTCCTCGTTCCACTCGACGCCCAAAATAGTGTGCGCCAACACGCCCCCACCAATCATGATGGGAGTGCCCTGAGTAGTAAAATGGTGGGCCAAATCCCGTCCCTTGGAAGCAAGTTCCTCACCCGAACTCACGGACAGGATTTTGGACTGAACGTCGCAAGATTTCTCGAGCACATAACCCACTTCTGTGGATCCAATCCATTGTTTCGAGTTCAAGAACTTCTTGTCCTTGTCGCCCATCTCAACGAGGCATTTCTGAATTTGGCCATGGGTTGGAATTTCGGTTCCCGTGTAGCCTTGATGCCTATAAATCAAGTAATCGTGTGCAAAACCAATTGAGATATCCAATTAATAATGGAGTACGGACTGCGATTTACCTAAACCATGAAATGATTGTTTGAAGCGAGCGATAAGCACAACCCCATCCGTCGTCATCGAACTTGTCTTGCATGTAGTGATGATAGCTGTATTTCCCCTGGACCAGGTAAACTTTCCCACCGGTGGATCCGGTTTTGAGACCTTCGTGAACATTCACGAGCGCTTTTTGAGATACGTCATCGTCTTGAAATTGGAAGGCGTTTGCCCGACGGAAATGCGGTCGGTCGGTGGGCAGAAGTAAAATCTTGTGGAAATGTTTCCGGAATTCAGCTGGATTTGAAAAGTAAATCAATTTAACGTTGCATTAATCCATGCAAGAAGGGGGTTTTGGCTTACAGAAATTGGTACAAGTCCCTCGGCGATTGTAGACAAAGGAGCAAAAGTGCCCGACGGGCTCGGGTTTGAAGTGGAATACTTCCGGTAGACTGACACTTCCTCGCAGTTTCAGTTCGGACAGAACCGAACGACCCATTTCATGGACTTGTCTCTGGACAGTTCCCTTGAGTAACTCCATGATATCTGGGATTTTCATGGTCTTTCTCACCACGCCTATGGTGTCAATTTTCAAGGGAATGGTCACATTCTTGAATTCACGTTTCTCATAGTGGAACACGGGTGAGCAATTCAATGTCTTGGAAGAGCACGCCTCCCCAGACATTTTCAACAACAATCGGAAGTTCAAGGTTTCCTAAAAAAAAAAAAGAATCATACGCAGATGATCATGCTAGTACCAACGTCCGGAACTTTGTTGACATTTTTTCAATAATAAATCTATAGAATTAGAATCAAATCAAACTAAGATAACTTCATCATATCATCTATCATGAGCACTGTTGTATTGATGTCCAGTAAGATGTAAATGGTCTTTTAAACCTGAATAAAAATGGAGTGAACCCAAACCTCCCCCGATCTTGGATCGATAACCTCAGATCGATCGGGAACGGGTCTTAAATTTCTTCGTCAAATCTCTTCCATTTAATCAAGTTTGAAGTTGAATTTTTTCCACCTCGATTCAAACGTACGCTACGCATCGCTGACCCAAAACTGTTTTCATTACCTTCTCCTGGACCTCTTTTGGCTTTTTCTTGTCAGGCACCGGGCCAAAGCCATCGTCAATGACCTCCTCTTGCTTCAAGTGGCGCAACAGATCCCCCACCGTTTCCGCCTCGTCATCCAAATTCGTCACTTCGCAGCCTTCATGGTCAGGGGTGGACAAGGTCTCGTTGCCCGCCCAGCCCGTACCGGAAAACTTCTTCCGAGTGGTCCACGTGTGCACAAACACCACGTCAGAATTCATCATATGGAACGTGCCGTAAGGACAGAGCACCTGTGATGCAATGAGAAGATGCCATCAGATTATAATTCTATTTGATTGGGGGGCATAACGGTCAAACAACTTTTTCAATGAGATGTCGGAGCGAGAACTGTATGTCCTTCTCTGTTTGAGGACAGTTGATGGTGAGACGGCCTTTGATCCTGATGAATTGGACTTGTTTCTCAATCTCCTCCGGGGTCACCGTCTCAAACTCCACGGGCATTAATTGGCCTTCGGAATGAAGAAAGGCCGTTAACGGGGTGTCTGGGCCAATTCGAGCCAAAATCACGGGATCGGTACTGTTCAAGAAGTTTTCCTACAAAATAAGGGTCTTATTATCGCTATCTCCGGCCTTTCTTGAACTTCCAGGTTGGCCTAGATTTACGGGTAGGGCTTCCAAGAGCAGGTTGATCTTATCCATGAGATGGGCGTGTTCCTCCTGGAGAATGACAAATAATCCCAAGGGATCAATTCCGCATGGGATGACTTCAGTCAACACCTCCAAATCTGAAAGCAGTACAATAGTTCATATATAGGATAACAATAGTTCATATATAGGATAAATAGGGGGGTCCAGATAAATGTACAAGTAAACAATATGAAGATAGTTAATTACCTGGGGGACCATTGGGATGTTGGGGCTGGGCCATGTTCTTCTCTTTTCCAGTGGCTGCCCACACATAATAGGCGTTCTCCTTGAATGGCGGGATCACGGGCAGGCCATAGAGGCAACCCACCATAGTGGTGTCGGACACCGCCGTCAAGCGCTGAAAAATTGATGGAAATGTATTTTCTAAGAATGGTTCCCCATGCTGAGGAATGTGAAGACTTCTTTTCCAAGCGAAGTGAAACGGATTTGATTTGATTTTTCTTGAAACAGGTGAGAAATCGCAAATACGAACGAACCTTGGTCACTTGATCAGTTTGACTTTCAGCATATTTTCTAAGGGATTGATTGAGCCTGGCATAAACAATGATTATCATTTGGCGCTTTCTGTGAAAGCTGCTAAAGTCTACTGCTAAAGGCTCGAATTTTGAAACATATTTTCCTCTTTGGCGAAAAGAATACCTACACAGTTTTCAATTCTTATGGCTGGCATAATTGTAAACTTTCCTATTTCCTTGCTTGAATATGCTTCGTTGTTTTTTTTAAAGAATTGAAATGGATTTTAAAATGTTAAATGATCGCACTGGGAACATTGCAGGCATGAGAGAGCTCTCGTACACGGGAAAAATTGGCATTGAGCAGTGTTCAGAGAAGGTCCGAAATTTCTCTGAAACTGTATGTAGGTCTTGAGCAACAGTCATAAACTTTGTACCAAACCAGCCAGGTTTGATGCTTGAAGTGCGTTTCGTAGAGCGCATTCAAAGCCCGCGAGAACCCAGACTAAACTAGGCAATTGATCAAAACGATTTCTTCACCTGGATGAGAAAGAAATGGCATTCAGGCATTGTGATATAGTCATAATAATATCTTCTCAATGCGGACTAATTTCGGCTGTTTGAGCGAATGTACGACCTAGATCACATCACTTCACTGAGAGGTTCCAGAAGGATGATATTACAAAAGTAAATCTCGAACAAGCCAGAGTCGTCTGACAAGTCCAAATTGAAGGGTTAGCCAGATCCGGGCCATCGAATGCTTTCGTGGGTCAGATATTACGACCAAATGAGTCTTTTTTTCGAAATGGCTCAGAAATCAATACCACTTGCTGAAGGTACGGTCTTCTTAGGCTTGTAGAATCAAAATTATATCTGGCGACAGGTTAGAATTGGTTACTTCCTGCGGTACAAAACTCCGGAATGAGGTCAATCCTCTAGCTCTGTTTGGCGGACTTTTCACGAACAAATGGGCGTACAAGGTCACACCGAATTCCTACAATAAAGTCACTACAAACATCAAGTTGCTGGAAAATCATGGCGAGAAGAAAAACTCCTCATCCTCAAGTTGACTTGTCAAAGCCATGAATGGAAGCCAGATCCTTTAAAGGTACGTATGAAATATGAGGTCATACATGCATCCAATCTTGGGTCAAGCTCTTTCCCCAATGGCACCTCTGAACTATTGATTCAAATCTCGAACCTATATATACATGACATATTAACTCTGTTCCATGGGCTTGTCTTCTCACCTGGATCAGTTTGTCGCATATTTTAACGGGTGGATGGGCGTTGGGGGGCATGATGTCCAGGATTAAAAGCCACCTCTGGTCTCACCAACACGTCCACATGCACATTCACTCACACTCAAGCCCGATGCGTACGGCGGAGAACAGGTAAATCCACAGATCTTTGACGTGGACGTGCTTCCGATCCAGGACCGACCCATCACAGACAGAGAGGTAGTCAACCAAGGCACGGACTTCTAGAAATATGGACTGCGAACGAGCTGCCCCGCCAATCGGCTTGCTCTGGGTCATACCCACTCTGAGCCACTTTTCGAATTAAAGTAGTAAAATAGGAAACGTAGATCTCTTCAATTAACGGTAGGTCAATCTTGTATCATCGACATGCAAAGTCGATCGTTTCAAAGTTAGGTTGTCCAAAGTTTATGTAGCTGACCCAGAGCAGGCCGAAAATTCGAGTTTTGTGTAGTGTTTACTACATAAGTTTGACCATGTCTCCTGAGTTCCCTTAGCATAGGTTTAGGCTCAAACATGGCTGAGTTCATCTATTCCACCAGATCTTGCGGTCGTATCAAGTGCTTGTTTGGAAAAAGATGAGCGGTTTAGGAGATAGGATATTTTTGCTTCCGTTTGCAGTCCATATCTCTAGAAGTCCGTGACCAAGGCAAGGAAACGGTTATGACCGAACGAAACACAGGAAAGATGTCGCCAGAGGACGCGCCGAGCGGAGTTTAGGGCGGCAACGCTGAGAAACATGTTAGGAGGACGGGGTGATGGCTGCTCTTGGGTGATTATGATGCTATGAAGGCTAGTATTGTAAATGATAAAATGACAAATTCTTACTTTGCTTTAGTCAAAATGCATGCACCAAGTTCAGCTTGCCCAAATATAGCTTGAAAATCTTTGAAATTATGGCTCAAAGACTAAGCATTTTCATCAAGTCCAACTTGGGCACTTGAGAATCCCGACCCTGATGATTTTCAATACCTTGGCTGCAAGAACTTGATAAACGTTATTCTCCACCGATTAGTTGGCGGTGCTTATTTTTTAACTTGTGGCAAAATGTTCAAAGGTTTAGATGGAGACTTTAACGGTTATCAATATCGTGTTAGGTTAGGTTGGGTTAGGTTAGGTAAGGTTAGATTAGGTTTGATTAGGTCAGGTTAAGATTTAAAAAAGTAGCACCGCCAACTAATTGGTGGTGAATAACGTTTACCCAAGAACTTCCAGCAATCAATGCTACAGAATGGCCAGGTTTTTTTCAGCCAGCGATGCTAGCTCGTGCAAAATCGATACTAAAAAAAAATGCTAATTGGAATTCGAAAATCCTAGAACAATGCTACTTTTTTAAGAAAAGCATATTATTCATGGTTCTCATAAAGGATATCGGTTTCAGAATTCAATTATATTTGGCACTCTCTGCCAGGGTATGATCGGGAAATATTTTGAAAATTATCCTTTTAAAAGAATATTTAAAAAAAAAAACACTACAAATCTGAAGAAAAACCTCGCAGTAAAAAATGGTTGCAGTTGTGTTTATGATATTCTCCTAATTTTGAACCCTGAGACTTGGAAGGGGACACCAAAAAGTGGCGAGTTTTGTTTGAGGAAAAATGTATTTGCAGGATTGGAACAAGGTTTTTTTCACCCACAATTATAATAGTTCTTATCGCGAAGAAAATTCTCCTTGGGTGAAATTAGATCATAAAATTAAGATAAATTGTTTTTCATCTTGCAACGTACTTCAAAGTGGACATTAGCAAGAGCTGCAATAAGTTTCTTTATCCATTGAACTCAATTGTTGTCTCTTATTTTAAAAATGTTTTCTTACTTTTGAATCTTGTAATTTGGTTTACCTCAAATGTATGGGGGAGGGAATACTTTTCGGTATCTATCCAAAATATTCATGTTCATTTGAATATTACAATGAAATTAACCAATACATAAACTTACTTGAGGATTGGTACTTCGTCCTTATACACTCATTGACCATTTTAATCAGTTTTTTTTTAATATTTGTGTTGGACACCCAAAACTTTTTGAGTGCCAAAAGTCTGGGTACAAACAGAAATTTGGCTCAATCTCCCTTTGAATTGAGAAGCAATTAGAAACAATCATTTTGCTTGCTTGATGTAAAGTAAACATTCCAATGGAAATCACTTGGTGGCTACAGCATATCAATTTCATGGAATTGGAAAGGGATCCAATGAAAGAACATTGTTAATCCCGGCCAAATGCTTAGACCATGCAAATAGTGCTAGTTTAATGCTAAAAACCAGACCAATGCTAATAAAAAAAACCTTTCCAATGCTAGCGGCCTTGAAATAATGCAAATTTTCAAAAATTAGCATCGAAATATGCTACTTGGTCAACCTGCGATGCTAACCCCTAGCGGGATCATTCCTAAATTTGGTCTGATATTTTGGTCTGTGAGTGTCGCGACGTTTATGTTTATGTACTAGGAGACTTCGCAAACAACTGACAGCTGAAAATGCCAATGACCAGAGGAAATTAGACCAGTTTGAAGGTCAACACTGTCATTCAATATTTCAGATGACTGGAATTGCACTGAAAGCCGATGATATTAACCGTTAAGTGAATGTCGCTTAGTGTTATCTTTTTTTTCATAATATAAAAGAGAAACTCAGGACAAAAGCGTGGCTAGTTCGATTTATTTTCCCGAAATGGCCGCACAACTCTTTTCTGGCCACACTAACGAACTGAGAAAAGAGAAATCGGTCTTTTTCCCATGGCCCATCAACATTCAACATAGCCCCACTCCCAGTTAAATAAGCAACCAAAACAAATTATATGCCAAGAAATCACGAGGTTTCATGTTGGTTTCAAAAATCACGTTTAGATCCATCTTTCGATGGTGTGACACGAACGAAGGTGTTTGCTCTATTTTCTCATGACCCGTGGTGGGCTTTCATAAGAAAACATAAACATGGTTCAGCTAGTCATGACCGAGCTAGCTCACAGTTACGAGGGTTGACTTGTCGTTCTTAAACGTTGATTGAAACTCAATCGATTCAATGGCCAATGGTGGACGCATTCTATGGCGGGAGGTCTTTAAAAAGTTTCAGGCCTCATTGCGTGGAGTCAAGGAAGTGGATGGAAAAGTAGTGGGCTCCGATCCATTTGGCAATAAATATTTTGAAATTGCGGCGGATCCCCAGTAAGTTTTTGTTTAATTAACCTCAAAGCATGATTACATGGATGGTCGTTGAATGGTTCATGTTTTTCGATGAGTACTGCGTGGTTTCTTTTTCAGTTTGCTTGCCTGCCTGAATTTGGCTGTACCTACTTGGGTGTTCATGATAAAGGTTATTCTATACCGATTAGTTGACGGCACTACCTTTTTAGACTTGACCTAACCCAATCAAATCTAACATAAACTTACCTAGCTTTACCCAACCTAACCAAAGAGCATATTAAATACCCTTAAAGTCTCTATCTAAAGCTTTTAACATTTTGCCACAAATTTAAAAATGAGCTTTGCCAACTAATCGGTTTAGAATAACGTTTATCGGTTGCTGTCATACTTCTTTCGGTCAACAGGAAGCTTGAATATGACGACAGATAGGGTGCTGATTAATAGTTATGAGGCCATGTAAATTTATAATATTGAGTTTTGAGGTTAAAGCTTTGATTTCTACACGGACTCAAAAATGTTTAGAAATTGAGTCAAAAGCGTGGATGAGCCTGTCATGTATGCAAAATCAGACAATGTAGTTCTCAAAAAATTGTAAAATTAAACCGTTCAAACCCCAGTCCTAAATGAGTTTCTTTCTCTGGCTTGGTCTACTCAATGACCGTACGTGTCCAAACCGCAAAAAGGGACTATTCTGAAGGTGTAGGTGATTCCATTATCTTATTACCACCAGCGGCAAAAAGCGTGTCATTGGCCGTTTCGGCGTTATTATACGTGTGGGACTTGTTCCTTGCTTTTTAACACTACCATGGCCTGAATCATGATTGATTTGGTTTTGGATCAAATCAAAAGTGCGTTGGTGCACATTTCGTTTAAAAGATATCAATTGTCTGCGTTGCATGTACTTGGCTGGCGGGCAAGTAATTGCTTTTTTGGGAATGAAATATGAGTCTAGGTGTCTGTTTTTATTCTAAACTATAACATTCATGATTTTGAGCAACGCGCTCAAAAAACTCAATACCTAGAAGTGAATTTTCAAGTGTGTTATGCACGTCTTTTAAGCCATGCAACATATGTCAACTACGTGTAACGGCAATATTGTTTTTCTTGATTCATTAGTTTGAAAGGAGACATCCATTTATAACTGTATCATTTTGGGCAACAATGTGTTGTTTAAAATGATACTGCAAAAAAAGTTGATGATTTCTTTTTTCTTCTATTAGACGTGGCAAAAGGCGACCGACCCGATGGTATCGTGCCCCTGATACGGAAGCCAAAGAGATCATCGGTGTTGATTTGTATGGTGGATTTGATGCCAAAATGCCCGCAGAATGGGAATCCTGGCTCAGACATCGCCGTGATGAGCCGCCCACGGACGAACAAGTCCGTCGAAGTCTGGCCTTGAGTGAACTAAAGAAGATGAACGCGGCTAAATTGGAGATGGATAGGATTGAAGAGCTCAAGGCAGATGTGAGGACGACTGCGTCTGTGCGCTTGAAGCGGCTCTCCTTTTGATGAAGATGACTAACCTTGGTTGCTCTTTTTTTCAGGGTCGTTATGATGGCCCAGAAAGTAAACCCATGGACCATGAGAAGGCCTTTTATCCTAAATACGACGACTATGAAGTGAATCCGGGGAATTTGGAAAAAAGAAAAGATCCTTGGGCATCATACAAGAACCCATATCTCCCTGACGACCATCAGCACACGCGAAAGAAGTAATCTTCAAATGGTTCAGGCGTATGAATATAATTTCGACAAATCCATGCAGACATCATAGTTAATAAATCTAGTCTCAAGACCTCAAAAAAATGAATCAATTTCTAAGAAGAGAACTGTAACGTTACATTTTAGAATACGTGTATCCTCTAAGCCATTAGTTGGCAATTGGTTTGGAAAAGATGTTGGTACACTCCTAGTTGCACGATGGAAAAATGATAACAATATGCCGAAAATGGAAATAGATGTGGCAACTTATGCAAATCAAAATGCTATAAAAATTGCCAATATTGCAAAAATACGTTCAAAAGAAATTGATATACAAACTCTAAGAGAAAGATAGAACACCCTGTAGGGCCAACATAGTTGGAGATCAGTTCTCTAGTATGTTTTCAACCCCACTGATTTTAGAAGCAACAGCTCACTGCTCTGAAGATGAGTCTGTTGAGATTGTTAAGGTCAGTCAAGTTGAGCGTTTAGATGATCTTGTAGTCACAGATCAGGATGCTTTAGAGGCCATCGGGGACCTGAGACCCTCGAACTCTCCTGGTCCTGATGGTGTGACATCTCAGTTTCTGATGAGATACTCGCTGGTTCTTGCTCCTGTTTTCTCGTACTTGATGCGTTGCATCTTCGAAAAGATAGATCATGGCCTTTTAGTTAACAGGCTCCATGAGATATGATCCCAGGCAAGGTTCTCAATTGGTTTAAAAGTTTCATTTATGGTAGGAAGCAATTGGTTATGGTTGAGGGATCCCTTAGTGACATACGTGACATAGTGACATAGTGACATGATGTCAAATTGGGTGTTCCTCAGGGCTCCATGTTAGCTCTCCTCCTTTCATCTTCATTGCTCTACTTCAGAAGCTCAATAGTTAAGTCAGTGTCTCTTTTTATAGGGCATGTCAAGTAAAAAAAAATCAGGGAAAAATGTGGTCAACTCGCACCATCCGCCCATTGAATTTTCAATAAACGAGTGATTTTGAGTAAGCTGGGTTTCAAAACCCAACAAAATGAACATGTTTGGTGTAATTCGGTGAACCCACTATCCAAGTGGCTCAATACCTTAAGGCTATTTTCTTGGACGAGCAAGTAAAATGAAATAAATGTCAAAATTCAATGCATGCACAGAGCGGATTGGCTGGGCATGTTGTCTTTGATTTTACTCCTTGGAATAACGTCAGTTGTTCTTGAACGCGTTCACTTGACAAGCCTTATGCTGATGATGCAAAACAAGTGTGCGGCAAGTACAGGTCTTAGATCGAATCTACTCTTGGGTTGCTGAGAGTAACATGGCCTTGAATGGAATGAAATTCTGCTCAAAGACCTTTGGTGCGACGCCTTTTAACACTCTGCTCGTTGCTAATGAAGGTGTAAATATCGAGCATGGTTCGTCCATCAGGGATTTTTTTGCGGACTTCCTTACCGCTGCTGGGATTGGAATCCCAGCAGTTCAAGACGAGAAATTTATTCATTTTACTTCGCGTTTATTTGTATATATCATTTGATAGACTTATCTTCGAATATGAAATATGCAACTGACTCGTTTTCTCATTATTGGGGCTAATTTCTTCATAACGATCTTCTCACGAGGATTCTTCACTCTCGCCCTCTTTTCTGACGAGTTCCCATGACACCTTGAATATAAGGTTGGTTGAAGTCTGACTTCAATCCTGCTACCGGATCAACGTCTACATACGTTCTAGGAATATTTAACGCAACAAATTATAGGTGTAGTCCTCCAAAATAATGGACAGTTCGATGAGCATATCCAGTAGACAGTGTGTGTAAAGCTTTTCAAACATGTGGTTGGATATATCGCACGTTAAAGTCCAGAGATAGTATCGCTATGCTATCTCTGTACAGTCGATTGTCGACAGCCACATCTTGAATATGTCTCGCCCATCTGGGCTCTAATTAGTTCAGCTGGTTTGCAAAAGGTCTATTTATGTTTTACCAGGAATATCAAAGGTATGAGAGAGCTCTCGTTATGGGAAAGGCTTGAAAGGTTGGGAATGAACGGTATTTAGAGTCAAAGAAGGTACAAAAGGTATCCGATACTGTACGTTTTTGAAAGCGTTCTTGAGCTTCGTCCCAACCCAGATTTTAAGGCCAATTGTAGTGACCGTAGAGGCTTAACGTGCGTTTTAAAAGAGCACCTTCAAGCCCTCGAGAATCCAGGCCTGTTAGAACAATGAAGTCCAACTCTCTTCTTTCTTGGGCTCCATCATTGTTCAATTTTCTGCCCTCAAATATTCGTAATTAATACGTAGGCCTTATTGATCCGGTAGCATCTTCCGAGTCAGACTTGGAAAAGCTTTTGACTAAAATTCCTAATCAAACCTACATTCAAGGGCTAGACAGATCCGCTAACTCTAATTTGTTGGTGGATTGAATATTATTTGAATATAAAATTAAACAAAATTATTACCATTTTCTGTCTTGAACTGCTTGGAACCCATTCCCAACAACGGTAAGGAAGTTCGCAAAAGAGGGCGAATGACGCCACATATTATATTGATTCACTATCTTTCTGCTCAAAGTGCTTCTTCAAGGGATATATTATACTTTTTTGAACAACAGCATCTGACTTTTTCTTTAACATAAAGTGTTCTCCTGATTATCTGACAACAAATGCTTACAAATATGTAAAGGAATATCAGTTCTTGAAAGTTTTTTTTACCAACCTTATCTCGGTTGAGTCATTGGAGCTTCCTTCGCGTCTGAAGTGAGAGAAAGAAGTTAGGAAATTGCCCCTCAAAAAGAATATTGATGTTAGGGTGGATGGTACGGATCTTAAGGACCTGTTTTACATTTAGCAACACCATCAAGACTTATCTGTAAGGAAAATGTCAGCTTTGATACACTATTGGACAGTTTTGGACACCTTCTGGCACTATAATCCTTCTCATGCTTCATCTAGGTGCAGACATACAAACGTAGAAACGAGAGAATACGCTATGAGATGCCAGACTTTATCAAGAGATTAATGAAAGAACAATCGATTGCCCAAGTATTAATGCGACACCATGAATAAGTCATCATCTCTTCTGGGAGACGTTTCAAATTCTCTATGGGTGAAACTCCGAACAATTTTGACATGTAAATAATCATTTTCAAGGAGTTTGTATACTGTATGATTGATAACGTGTCAACACTTTCACAATCATCATTTCCAACAAAATAGTACTAGGAAAAGCAGCTTCATAAGTCGTTGGTGACTAATTTTAGAAATATTACTTTTTTAAAACTTACCATTAGCTTTTTCAGCACAATTTAATGGAGCCCTTTGGAACACCCGCCATAACATCATGCATGTCGCCAAGGGGCCCCTCGACCTTAACCAATTGGTTCCTATCATGAATGAAACTTCTTAACCAATTGAGAACCTTACCTTGGATAACGATGATGGTGATGTTTTGTTTAGGGACTCGGGGCATCATTGAAAGGGGAAAAATAGAAAATAAAATGCTTAGTACATTATGGTGTATTGTGGAGCCTGTTAACTACAAGATCATGATCTACCTTGTTAAGGGCCTTGACAAAGTTAAGATAAACTGCATGAACTGACTGATTATGACTCTCAAGTCCTTCAATGACCTGCTCTATGTGCTCAATTAGTTGGGTAGCCGTGCTAAAACGCGCACGGAACCGATGCTGACTAGGAAGTAGGACATCATGGCCTTCAAAAAACTCCACAAGTTTGAACTTCATGATCTTCTCCAACACCTTCGCAATATTCGGTGGTCGGGGCGAAGCTTAACCCATTTCACCCCCGGCACCCCAATCACAACATATTCGTGAAAAAAACAAATCAGGGCCCTTACTTGCCACGTCAGACAGTCCAAACAAATACGCAGGGTAGATTGCTAAATAAGTTACCCTCAGTTAACCGGCTGTTACCCTCTGACGTCACGTGTGGCTCTCTCAGTTCGCGAGATCGAGCGTGTTGCTCTCCCCATTGGAGGGATCCTCTCCTGGAGTGCGTTCCTCTCCCTATTGAGGGGATCAATCGTGTAGGCCTCCTGATGAGAGGGATCAGGCATGGGGCCTGCCCTACAGGAGGGGGGCAAGCCAGTGAAGGCAGTGGCCCAAATAGATGGCAAGAGCCAGAGTGAGTCAGTGAGTCCAATGGTGGGCCAATCAGTAAGACTTATAATGGACGAATCTGTGTGCTCTGTCTTGGGCCGATCCTTGCGCCAGGTGTTGGACCAATGTCTGAGCACAGGTTCCGACCGCATTATACCACAGATACCCAACTGATTGAGCATATAGAACAAGTCATTGAGAGACAAGACCGTCATGAGTAGTGTTCTCAAACTTACGCAAATGAGATGTATTTGCATCCTGGGCCCTTAATTGCATCTTTTTGCATCCTAAAACTTTATCTGCATCATGTGCATCTTTGGTCCGCTTTCATATTTTTATGCATTTTAGGCTTCTTTTGACTGATTTTCTTTGGGTGGAAAATTCGTGAAAATTATGACAAAATTTATATAGTCAAGTCAAATATAGTTATAGTCAAAAGTAGTGTGTGGTAGGGATGGCCAGGGTTCCAGTTGCCTGGTAGAGGTCTTTGATCAAATCTAAATTTGGGTTGCTAAAAGTAATATGGCCTTGAAAGGAATGAAATTCCGCGCAATGACCCTTCGGTCGACGCATTTAAACATTCTGCTCGTTGCTAATGAAGGTGAAAATATCGAGCAGGTTTTCGTCCATCAAGGATTTAGGTGTAGTCCTCCAAAATAAAGGAAAGTTCGATGAGCATATCAAGTTGCAAATTGGCAAAGCTTTTCAAACATGTGGTTGGCTATATCGCACGTTAAAGTCCAGCGAAAGTATCACGATGCTAACTCTGTACAAGTTGATTGTTTAACCACATCTTGAATATGCTTCACCCATTTGGGCTCCATCTAGTATTGGGAGAGATTTAAAAAAATGGGATTGTACAGTACTCAGAGAAGGTACGAAAGGTATATGATACAGTAGGTTTTCAAAAGTATCCATGAGCTTTGTCCCAACCCAGGATTTAGGGTCATTTCTAGTGACCGTACGTAGAGACTTAATGTGCTTATTGAGAGCACCTTCAAGTCCTCAAGAATCCAGGCTAGTTCGAACAAAGAAGTCCACTTCTCTTCTTTCTCGGGCTCCTTCATTGTTTATTTTGCTTCCCTCTAATATTCGTAGGGAATACGTAGGCCCTGTTGATCCGGTTGCATCTTTCAAGTCAGACTTGGACAAACTTCTAGATAGCACTCCAGATCAACATTCAAGGACTAGCTCGGTCTGCCAACTCAAAATCACAATGATGCCAAATTATTTTCACCAACGAATTTATGTTTCTCTCATTTAAAAAAATAATAGTTTCCGCATAAGATAATGGCTACTTAGTGATGTGTCACAAATTCGATTTTCATATTTCAGGCACGCTTCTTGAGGCCTCTCAGTGGCACCCCTTTACGGTGAGAACACTGGCTTTCCAATCTTTGCCCCGCATGTGTTCATCAGGCATTAACTTTTGATAACAAATTGGACCTTTAGACAAGACATTGCGGCTATCTTTCATCTTACCGCTCTGTCGATTGTACAAATAGCTATTAAAAAACGGCTTTCATGGCCTGTCTTCCAAGCTCACAATTTAGGTCATCGACAGAATTTGGAATCATCAATAGAATGAAATCAAAAGTAATCTTGTTGGATTACTTATTTTTCTCATCATCCAAAAATGAACAAATCAATTGCTCCTCTGTTCAAGTCGACACAGTCACACCCTTAAAAAGACCCTTCTTATCCCAAACGGTCCCTGTCTGTGGGTCAAAAACTGGACTGTCCATCATTCCTGCTTATTAGGCCAACCAAAATGCTAAGTCACAATACAAAGTGCACTAAGACATCTTCGTCCATCCATCATACCTCTGAATGGAACGCGCTCTTCCAGTCGGAGAAGATCCGTGTTTGAAGAATTTCTTTCTAACGGGCCTCTGTTGCTCGAACCCGGTGGTCGGACGTGTGTTGCTTCCGGTTCAAACACGTACACACACCCATCAAGCCATCCATGATGAGGCATCTCCATGGTATTCCAGCAACCAGCGCACGTGGTATGCACGTAGTAGTGGTATTAGTTAGTAGTGGGTGCGCAAAACCAATGAACTGTGTGCAGTACCTCGTCCACCTCGTTCTCTTTCTCTCTCCAATGTCGGGAATGGCATACTTGGGAGCCGCGGGTCTACTCACTAGCATATCCAGGATATGAAAAGTGAGTGACGTTGGTTGAGCATCACATTTTTGAGAGCTCCACCGTGGGTAGTTTTCTTTCATCATTCATAAGATCAGTCAGAACCGTCCATTCAAGCAGAGGAGACAGACCCCTCGTGAATTCAGAAGGCAGGGAGACAGAGAGAAAACCATTCCCGTGGACTCGTGGACTTGTTGCACGCAAAGGTAAGATCCGTTTGATCAAGTCAGGCCAGTCGATCGAGTCGCGGAACAACATCCGCATACTGTTTCTGAAATGATTATGTCACGACCACGGTCATGTTTTGCATTCATTCTTAGAAAATGGGTGCACTTAACGTGATATTTCCGATCATGATTGTTGTGGTGGAGACTGCGGCCAGCCCGATACAAATTGTCTCGACTACCTCCACTTCGAAGGATTCGTTGACAGGCCCGGACAAAATGATTGCGCTAACTCTTCCGGATGTTGTGGATTTAAGGGACATCCAGTTCAGACTAGAACCAAAATTTGAGTCTTATACCACATCAAATGCTTCGTCGAATCCGTTCTTTCAAATTCTCGTCCATTCTAAGCCCGGCCATTTCGAGGCCAGATCCCTAATCCGAAAAACTTGGGGCTCAGTGAAAGAGATTGAAGGCCACATTGTCAGGGTGGCCTTTCTCATTGGTTCCCAAAGCTCCGCCGAGGGAAAGTTTTTCTCGGATCAGAAGCTGAACAGTGCAGAATCCATACCCATTAAGGTCTTCCGAGATCTTCGTTCCATTTCAAGTTTGAAGAGGAAATCAAATTTGGCGGGGAGACTGACCGAGGAGGCGTACACATACGGGGATATCCTGCAAGGCAGCTTCTTGGACACGCCTCAAAATGACTCCATCAAGCACATGCTCGGCTTGAAATGGGCTCAAGAGCAAATTGCCTCGGGCATCAAGCCTGACTTTATCCTCAAAACCGAGGACCACGTTTTCATTGAGATCTTTCATCTGGTCAATTTTGTCCAAGCGGTGTATTCGTCGAAAAAGGCGCATGAGCGTTCCCTTATCTGTGATGTGATCCCAAGGGGCACTGGACCTCGAGAAAACAACATGATCAGCCTTGTCCCACTGCCAGGCCATCAAGACCCTGTGGAACTCTATCCTGACTACTGCAGTGGATCCGGTTTCCTCCTGTCGCCCGATTTGGTGTCAGAAATCTTGGAAACCTCAACCAAGGTAGGACAATATTGATATTTGGTCGAGAGACGTTATTTTCTTGATAATTTGCCCTTGGTTAAGCTTGGAAAATGGGAACTCATTTAAGTGTTCCAAGCCCCTCTCTCTTGTTGAATGGTCTTGTTTTTAACCCTTTCTTGGACTGGCAGGATGAAATGAAAGTTAGAAATAAGATTAAAACTGCAGGTTCATAGTCAGAAAGAAACTACGTAGTATTTGAATGCCCGTTCACTGGATTCTCCAGGGTGCTTCAAAAGAAACGGAAAACCGACCAGAGCCTGGCTAAGCCCGCTTTGAACGACTTTTGATGGGCCAACATTCTGGCTTAGGATATCAAAGTACGCACAGTAATATGTATCGTACTATTTCGGAGACTCTGAAAAAAGCACATTTTTGTTTGCGCAATGCTCTTTTTTCAAAGAGTTGTTGTAAATCATTTTCTGCCTCATGAGTTCCAATTTCCAAATACGTTATAAACGAAGCCAACATGCTACTAATAAGAGCCCACTCAACTATAAGCGATTGACTTAATGTATGGACTGTTCTCTTTTGCGTCTTTTTTAACTCATTTGAAAGCAACGCCTGCTTTATATGGTCAATTGTAGTGACCGTAGCGGTTAAATAATTGTTTTTTGAGCACCTTCAAACCCCCGAGGCTCTTGGATATTTAGCGCATTTAAATCCACTTCTATTCCCTGTCGGGATCCTTCTTTGTTTCATTTACTCCTCTTAAATTCGTAGGGAGGAAATAGATGCTTTTTTGATCCAGTATAATGTTTGGAGTTAGATTTGGACAAAATTTTAACAAGCGTTCCCGATCAACCCTATAGCCTTCTTACGCTACACAAAATATGGTTTACGTTCTGCACTTCAGAGGGCGCTTTGTGATTCAGCTTGCACCAAATACAGGGCCGATTGAGCCGATTCCTCTTTATTGAATCATAATGCAATTGTGTTGTTCTTGGCCAATTCTTTTAAAATCTTAGGTTTAATTAATGACTTGGGTCACATAATGTCCGGAAAAGAAGTATCTTTCATAGAATGTCATGAGATGTTTATTTAGCAATCTACTCTGTGTTTGGGCCCTGTATTTCGAAGATTACGACAGTGGGTTCAGAGCACCATAGCGGTCAAATTTTGAACCTTCAATTCCGTGCCAAAACAATGTGTTCATATGCGTCCCAGATCCAAACCAAACACATTTAGATAAAAGTATGTGGCTCTACGAGTTACATATGCCTCTAGCTACCCTTCACGTACCCTTAAACGTACTTTGAACGTTTCAAATACCACTTTTTAAGCCACTTTTTACCTGTTCTGTTGAAAAACACATAATTTGAATCCGGTGTTGCTGCAATTGCCGTTAGTGATGTTTGAAGAGTAACTTGTGCCTTAGAACTCACCCTTAAGGCACAAGATTTCCAAAAATGTGCTTGGTTTGGATCTGGGACCCATGCAAACCCATTTGTTTTGGAATGGAATTAAAGGTTCAAAATTTAATCGTAATGGTGGGCTGACCCATGGAGTACGGTACTGACGTACTCCATGGCTGACCTCACTGTCGTACTCTGCAAATACCTGCGTCTTCCCGGTCTTCCCTCTTTGTTTGGGCTGTCTGACGTTACAAGTAAGGGTCTTATCGATTTCATTAAGTAGATGTCTGATGATGATAGCGCAAATTTAGGGGGTCACTGTGGTACTTTTCAATTCAGTATAGGTACTAAAAGCAAGATGCAAAGTACGATATTAGACAAAAAATATTTCGATGGTTTCAAAAAGTCCTTTGTAAAAATAGAAATTCTAACGTAGGAAAAGTAAGGCCAAAAACAGATTTTTTTTTTCGGCCCAAAAGTATTATTAAGTGCACCAATGAGTAAAATTATGACGGTTTTTTTTAAATAGAAATGCTACATGAACAATTACTTTCATGAATATATTAATTTGAGCTCTAGTTTAACGCCTTGACAAAGAAAGATTAACACTGAAAAAGTACCTGTAATGTCACGTTCAAAATAGTCCATTTTTAACAACCAAAAAAGAACAAAAAGACATTCCTTACTCGTTTCTTATTGCAACTTCAAAACGGTTTTTATTTTCTCCTTTCTCTCCTAGCAACTAAAGGAAAATAGAAGATTTTGGGACAATCTTCCCAGAAATGGATATTGATGGTGCTCTTGGCTTTGATTCTGATCATATTTGCAATGTGTCATAATTCACCTGTTAACATGGTTGAAGTCTCCTCATTTGAATGCGGTTGGACAAAACGGCTGGATTCAAGACAAAGTTGTCCACACAAAAGAGCTGGTGTAGCCGAGCGGTCTATTCGGACATTTAGGCAAGCGCTGGTACCAGCAAACAAACTTGCCTGCCAATGCCAGTGATGCAAAATTGGCGTTTCAAACTGGTTTTAACGATGCTGACCTTTCCTCATATAACAATGCAAAAGAAGGGTTAGCTTCTAAAAAAACGTGTTTGAAGCCCTAACCTTGCATCCCTGACTCTGGTACCATCAAACAATGGAACCTGCCAGAGCTTGCCTAAACGTGCCCATGGGGCAGCGTTATCAAGGCAAAAATCCTCTCCTCAGGTGTCGTGCCTTCAAACCTCGGCCCCGGAGATAATTCCAGGGAGGAGAAGTAGTGTAGTGGATAGCGCAGTTTCCTAGCATGAAAGAGGTCCCCTGGTCGATTCTCCTCCCAGACTATTCTCAAGGAAACTTTTAGACGCTAACCACACCCACAAACGGAGAATCAAATCTGATACGGACACGACAATGCCTCTCGGAATTTTGACTTGAACGATGCAATGGCTCCGACCCTAGCACCCCCAACCACAAACAAAAAAACAACCCGTATTTTATTCCTCGACTTCTCACATTTCCATAATCTATGAGTGCACAGGATTATGGCAGGGAGACTAAAGAAGCTAGCCAGTTTATGTTGCTTTTTTTCCACGATGACTTTTGTGTTATTAGTGCAAACCTTCAGCAACCAGTAGCAATTACTTAAAAGTATATTTGATCTATTTAGATTTCTACTTAAGGACAAAACTCTTTTTGGTTATTTGAGTTGTTGCTTTTACAAATATCTTATTTAGCAAATGCCTTATGTAGGAGTAAGGTCATGAAGAGGCATTGAGATTAGAATCTATGAATAATAACGCCATTACATTTTTTGACAAGGAATGGCGGAGTATAGGAATTACTCAATTTGGCCAAACTAACATGTTAACAGGAACTGTATTCTTATGTACTTTCCTTTTTAAGGAACGACTAAAAAGCTCATGCCGGACATAACAGTCAACAACATTAACAGTAAAGCCTTTGGTCTATCAATACCTACACATTTGAAAAGACAACGTAACATCCAGAGCAAAAATTTTACGTAGACGTCATCTGCGCTAGACGATAATGAAAATCTGATTCTGCAACATAAAAAAATTGACACCCATGTTTTTATTTGATTAATACTTTTTATGCACATAAGAGTGAGATTACAAATTTGAGTTCTTCATATTCAAATCGCGAACCAAACTTGGTCGATGTCAATTTGACTCATTTATTCGGCTTGCATGAATTGGTATTTATCCTGAAACAGGTATAGCATGTTGAAGTTGTTGGTCAGTTCCATCTTTGGAAAAAACCTTTCGCACCTATTTCTCGCCTTGTATACTTGATTGAATTAGTGACCAATTAGTGTTCCAACCTCTCCCAAAGGATGATTGCCTTTAGCATGCTATTACATGGGATAAATGGTTCTGGCTCAAACCAATCCAAAAAAAAGATCTACAACTCTTGAGCCGGAAATCCAGTTTGCTAAGGTAGTCTTGCTTTGATGCATGCATAAACACATCTTCGACAGCAAAATTACACCTGCCTTTTCAAAGGATTTATCATCCGATGCTTTGTCGCAAAACTTATTGAATGATCCTCGGAAGTATCATGGATTCATCCATCGAACACGTAGGCATCCTCTTTTGAGCATCGATTTCTATCTACAAAATCCTCCTATAGACATTTTTTGGGTAGCGAAACACAAGCCGTAAGTGAAACGCGTCTCACTTTTCTTCCAAATTCTGAATTTCAGGTTCCGAAGTTCTGGAATGGCGACATTTATGTGACAGGCCTCATCCGACAAGCCCTCAGGATCTCTCCCAAATACCTCAATCTCCGCTACTCCAACGACGAGCAATCTTACATGAAATGGTTGGAAAGCAAGAGCACGCTACCCTTGCCCTACATTTTTGTCACTCTGAACGCCTCCAATCCAGATGGGATGGTTGATGTGTTCAAGCGGCTTTGGACCAAAACCATCTCCATCCAAAACCAATAGCGACCTGATCTATCATCCATCCTCGTGACCAATCATGGACCGGATTCATATTTGCCTTTTTTTAACTTCATTGTGATTAATTTTCATCTCCATTTCATATATGTACAATATTCATTTGTGATTGTGACGTCTTGATATGAGGGTTATTTCCTATTTGTGTCGAGTGGGAACGTTTTCTTTCTGATCCAATAAATCAATTTCTACATTTGCACGTTACATCCACATTCAATACTATTGCAAGTTCCAGCAGTTCTTTTATTAAGCTAGGAGCAAAGGGGACTTCTAATTCGAATCCAACTAGTACCATATACATTCATATTCTCGAGCCTATCTTTTGTCAACAGAGCTCGGACTAAATACCATCTAGAAAAATGACGGTTGGTTTAACTTACTCTCAAAAAGAAAGTGAACCACATTTGGTTCCTTCTTGTTCAGTCGAACTCTCTTCCTCTCTTTTCTAAGCTCAAACATGTTTTTCACGTACGAGATTTTCCTAGACATGTAACATGGAACCAATGTGACGAGAGTTTAATTTTTCGTATCAAGGCAGAAGCCTTGACGAGTTCCAATTTGGAAATGAAACACCTGATACACTAACACAATTGGTCCGAAGGANCGATTTCCACGGGGATATTTTGATTCATTAAGTCAAACTATGGATCATTTTATCCCTCAACATTCTAAGCTCAAACATGTTTCTCACGTACGAGATTTTCCTAGACATGTAACATGGAACCAATGTGACGAGAGTTTAATTTTTCGTATCAAGCCTTGACGAGTTCCAATTTGGAAATGAAACACCTGATACACTAACACAATTGGTCCGAAGGAACCATGTGCTTGCCCATGTCTGGATCAGTGCAAGATCTCTTGAGAAGAGGGAACAACTTGGAACGAGGAACTCAGCTGTGTGTGCGTGACAGAAACTGAAAGAGAGAGAGA
The DNA here is from genome assembly GCF_007210705.1 of Tigriopus californicus. Taxonomy (NCBI): domain Eukaryota; kingdom Metazoa; phylum Arthropoda; class Copepoda; order Harpacticoida; family Harpacticidae; genus Tigriopus; species Tigriopus californicus. The sequence continues at coordinate 1,839,843 of NC_081442.1, forward strand.
GAGAGAGAGTTTTTGTCGATGGCAAAAGGCCGGTTAGTTGGGCATTGAATGCCAGGGTGTGAGGACCCGTTGTCCTTTGCTGTTGTCTTCCTGTGTCAGTGACCCAGTGTGGTGAATGGGAAGAGGAAAGGCGTTTCTGTGGGTACATTTTTTGTGGGTCTCGAAAGTTTCTGCTTGGTGTGTCAAAGCAAATGATGGGAACACTCTAACCTCCAAATCAATTATGGACTCTCGACGAGAGAAGGTAAGGTCTAATTCACTACCTACCCGTTAGTCTTGATCGTCAAAATGAGTAATTACCCTCTGAAAACACATTGGAGGAGAAGTGACCTCAGTTGGTAAAGGCCAATGCCTGCCTCCATAACTCGGTCGAAATGGGAAGGTCGCCTTTTGAAGACCTGGAGAACTAGCCTTTACATTCCAAAACATTCTTTTCGCTTTTGGCATTGACTTTCCCTGAATGAGCAAGAAGTTTTCGACTTGGGTTGTCAACGGGTTTCAGCGAAAGACCTTTTAGTTCTTATAGGATTATGTTATGGGAGATGGTCTTAAGCTCTGACATTTCAAGCATCGTGTTTCAATCAATCAGATTTTTTTATTCACCATCCTCTAGTCTAACTGTGAAGAGCAAAATGTTTGAAGGAAAATTTCAATAGGAGATCAAAAATGTTGTGGCAAAGAGCATTGTTTATTGTTTCTCTTTATTTCCGACTTTCTTTGTCCTCCAAAGACATAAAAAACCATGACCCTGAACTTTTCTTGACGTGTTAGATTCAATTTAGTCAGAATTGATGTGAGAACTTTGCCAGGTGAAAATAAGAACCCTACAGGAATCAATTTGATTTCAAAACTAACCATTGAATGCTCACAGGTTAAACAAAACTGCTGCATTTACAATGATTGTATAGCTGTAAGTTCCTCTAAAAGCACCAGGGAATTTGTGCCTCTAATTTTTTTCAAACCTCGATAAAAGTACTTTTTATAGAATAGAGAAAAAACGGATTGTTTTGTTTCGACGAAAGATATGTAAGGATGATTAGAGATTTAAATATAAGAGAAGACTCAATCGATCGAATAACAAGAAAACCGACAAAAAGAAATACGGAAAACGAAAAACAAAAAATGAAGATTTGAGCATTATTTGAAATACTATATACCGTTGAGAATTTTCTGACCAATATTTATGAAATGGATTTATTTCTTATTTTTTTTTCATTCAAAGGCATGATAATTTCGGTTTCGGGGTTCCGATTACCCCCTTCATCGGTTTTGGATAAGAATTTTTTTGCTTCATCACTAGAATTAATTTATCCGAGCAAAACTGTTAGCTATTGATATGATCGCCTCGTTAAGTATTGACACCTTTAGCAATGGACTAGTGGATGTTTAGCCAACTTCGTCAGTCCATTCCAAGATGGACTTCATGAATAATTCAAGAACAGACCGTCTTCCCTTCCCCCTTTCTCTCTGATGATGAATGTTCATTAACGGTAATTGCTCCGATTCCAGTTGAGATGACCCCCCTTCATTCCCATTGGATTGGATGTTTTTCTGGAAAACATGGACCAGTCACAGATCCATTATCGCTTGTTCGATGATCCACACAAGATCCGCCATACATCGTCACCCTATCAAAACCAGGTTCTCCTACCTAAAACCGCCCAATCGCGTGACCACCGTGTCCATCATCTCACCACGGCCTCATCTCAAGTCAGAGGAGAAACGGATGAGCAGTCAAGGACCAAATTGAAGGTCAGTCATGGAACACTGAGCAAGAAGATCCCCGGATGGGCCAGATGATTATTTTCACTAGGATCTAAGTAAGACAAGGGATAGGCAATAAGCTCTGCATCAGGGAACATGAAGCTCTTCCCATACCATTAGCATCAAAGAGGAATTGAGTTTCAAATCAGCATGATCAGCCATGTGTAATGACAGTCATGCCTAATGCAGAACATGGGAACTTCTCTTCGTTTTGGCAAAACTGGTGTCAAAAAAATCAACTTGCAATGAATGATAAGGCACCTTTTGATCGTGAAATTAGTCGAATTTTGCTCGTGAGAAAATCTTGCAGTGCTGGTAAGATTGATCCCGTCTGGTGGTTGATAATATCATTCCCAACACACCAAGGATTGCTTCTGACCGTGAGGCCTAACTGGTAGAGACATACTCGTGACCCTTAAGAATCGAGATAGCCCCTTACCCTCTTTCAATGAAACCAAATCCTCCAAAGAGAACAGAGGGAGGTCCTTGACAGAGAAAACTGGATTGTAATTGAGCTACCTGTGTTCGAAGTCTTTCCAATATGGGCATGATAGGAAATGGGATATTCATGCCATTGGTTGACTTAACCATGATATAGCTTAAAGAACCATTTTCGAGAAGGGTTCATTGGAACACCCGACTCCCACAAGATTGTGTGCTTTGCTGTCTCCCTCTTCTGACAGCGAGGCTTGATGAATATAGCTGACGCAGCATTAACAATAAGAAAAGGCCCTTTCTATCTATTCAGCAAACTTGTTTGTTCCCCCTCGTCAGTTACGGCTTAAATTGGCTTTGTTGGTAGGCGGTTGGTCTATTTGGCTTGCATAACGCAAAAAGGAGCTATGAATCCAGGCCCAAGACATTGCAAGGTGCCTTTTCGAATCATTAATATCACTCGTAGAAGCAGCGGTGAAGGTTGTTTTGTTGATGTCGAGATTGCGAGAGATAAATTTGTATGCCTTCGGAACCATGATATTGAGCTCACTGAAATCCAACAGCTTTGATTTTCAGACTCATCGAAAACTATCAGAACAGACCAGGGAACGCCTCTTGGCCTCTTCGACATCCCCTGTGACCTCTACTACAGTAACAAGTTTAAAAAGTGACCGACAAAGAAGATTGTCTGGGCGTGACAATCCGGGTTTCTACTCTGGTTATCAAAGCAAACATGAGTACTCAATCAACAACTCTAGTTTGTCACAACCCCTCGCACCAACCATGTGGAAAACAAGCTCTCCCAAGGGCCATTACAATGTCATCGGATATGGCCGATCCAAAAACATATCTGGGTCCGACCTTAATGGCTCCGAAGCTATTGGTACGTTGTTTGTATGGCTTCTTGTCCACTTCTTCAGCCATCATCCAACATCTTCTGAATTATTTTCTGAAACGCTTGAAAAGCCACGCAGTATACCTATTAGAATACAAAGTTGTACGCAGAATGTGTTAAAAAAGTTTGCATATCAATTGATCAGAAAATTTTTTTCTAAAGCGATTTTTGTATATTGCTCCACCTTTTCAGAGACGACTAGGTGGTGGTGTAATCTCATCTATCATTTTTACCCCACAATGAGGTGAAAGGCTTTTGAAGACAAAATTGTTTTGGACCACACAGCCATGTTTCTGAAGAGTGCTCTAGCTTTGAATTTGGCACAGCCTACATTTATGGGTGGGTCTGACTTGGGATACAAAGTCCTGAGCCCAATTTTTAAGGCCAAGGAGTGAATCTTAGATTGAGAAACGATCCAACTTATGTAGTGTAGTAAGACCTTTTCTCGATCTAAGACTCACTCCTGGGCTCTGGAGTGGAATCTGAGAGGCCCATTAAATATCGCCCTAAAGATGGTTTGGGGAACCTCGAAAATGAAAGGAGCTCAATATTGTACGTTTCTTCCCCAAAACTAATTATGTGTTCGAGTTAGAGGAAAAGGCAATGCTCCAAGTTGAGGAATATTTCTTGGCACATTTAGGAGCCTCAAACAAGGCACCAAATTTTCACGAGACAGTATCAACATCTTTGGAACTTCTCTGGCTTGACTAATGGCATTAAAATGTGGTTTGTGTACACATAGCTTGCCAGATAACGTCATCGTCGATAAAAAGCCAGCCAGCAAATACCATTTAACAACGAGACCCTGGGATAGAAAAGGCTTAAAAGTGAACATGGCTTCTTTTTATTCCCTCTAGAATCGTCCGAGGCCGGCGGCTTTCCCATCAACCACATTCGGAGCGCCACCAGTCTGGAATCCTTGGATTCAATTTCCAACTCAATACAACAAGCCCGAGCTCAAAGTCTGATGAGGAAGAGGGAGAGCTTGAAGAATGGCGACTCAAACATTGAGAAGCAGTCATGGCGGAGCCTTTTGGGAGATGACAGAGGAGCCCAAGTCCACTCGTCAAATTCGATGCAAGACTCTTCCAGTCAAAGAGGATATGAGTACTTGAGGTAATTGCCTTCAAGAACGAGTTGAAACACTCAAGGGTAGAAAATGAAGGCCTTCAATTTGGCGTCAGAAGGGTGCTCAATGTTTGCCACAAATGGGATGGGACACCTCTGATGTAATTGAAATTACGTTTGCCTTTTCAGTAACACTTCAGGATGTTATATCTAAACTCAGAAAAGATTGAAGTATTAAGTTTTTTAACTTAATACTTTTTAAGTATTTAAGTATAAGAGTATAGTTTAGGACATGCACTTCTGATGATTCGATTACTAAACTTCAATTTCAAAAGTAATTGACAGGGATTGGAAGATTGAATCATGCATTGTTCGTCTTCAGTCACCAACTTTTTCCACTATCTTGGAGCTTGGCACATTCAGATTTAAACAAAACGATACAGGCAAGCTTTTGCGCTCCATAAAAAGGCACAAAAGTCGCGAATCCATGACAATCCTTGAGACCTGAAATGTCTTTTATCTTGGAGATGGAACATAACAGGAGCTCTGAGGAGACTTGAAATTGGCAACCAGATATTGACATTCATTCCTTTGAGTTTAGGAGCCCTCAAGAAAGAAAAGTTGTCTGCCTGAGCAGCTCATCTTATTCTCCAGCCTTCTTCCAATGTTCCATCTTCATTTTTATTGCCGTGGCTGATAAGAGCCGAACTTTCTTTCCTTTATCTCAACCTGAGTCGTTTTCTTGTCCTAGCAATCAATTACGCCAAAGTTGCAACGCCGATTACTCTCAACGAACCTTCCCGTTAAGGAAGTCAACTTTCCGCCATCCAGCATTGGATAATGTGGGAGGAAGTACTTCAGATATTGGATCTCATTTCGGCCCTGGCATCTTCCAAGAAGGTAAAACCATTGTAGTTTACACCATAAATAATCTAGATGTATTATGGATGGGAGCAATTTATTCTGACTTCATGCTCCAACATTGTTGCAGGGCCCCAACTTCAAGGCTTGGCTTTGCCCAATGGACCATCGTTCGTTTCCACTGGGAAAGTTTGTAGTAGTAGTACAACAGCTGTTGTCTCACCACCACCACCAACTCTGTCTTCAATGGATTTTGCCAGACTCCAACGAGAATTGCAGGAAGAAAGGGAGAAAGTACTGCAACTCACCAGCCAGCTTTCAACCAATGTGAGATGATAAGTTTGAGCTTCCAAATTGAGCAATCCGAGTTTAGAAATGAGATATGCTCTTGAAGTAAACCAGCTTTTTGCACAGACTGTTTCCCGAAAATCAACAAAAATAAGGTCGAACCAATTTTTTGCTTGGGCTTTTTACCTTTACTCAAGAAACAACAACAGGTTCGGCTCATCTTCCTCTATCGAAAATTTTCGTCTTGATCACTTGTTGTGTCTGTCGTCTCTCAATCTTCATTTTCCTTTCCACGCTTTCCAGACCCACGTGGTGTCAGCCTTCGAACATTCGCTTTCGAACATGACAACTCGCTTGGCCAAATTGACGAATGAGTCGGAACAAAAGGTAATTTCTTTCCCTTGAATCCTGAGGACCATATTTTAGATACTCGGGGAACGCATCTGCTAACAATAGAACGAGGAATCTGGGAACAATTCTCTTTTGTCGGGGCGTGTTTTTCATGGCGCAGTTGCATTCAGAAGGAAACCACTAATGAAAAAGGGGACCCGTGTACGTATTTCTTTTCCAAGGCTAGCATTCCCGTCCCCGGGACTATATTTCAACCAATTGTTTTGCGTGCACATCTGGAAGTTCAGTTTAAAGCAGAGATCGGAAATTAAATCTCTCTTTAAACGGTCTCCGTATGGACTTGGGATTGTTTTGGGAGGGAACATGAATGTAAGAATACTCATTTTTGTCGGCCGCTAAGCAGTGCTCTTAGTAGTATATAACTAATCATTTCAATCTTTTACAAGGGGAATCCCTGAAGAAATCTTGCTGTTTTACCCTTTTGTCACATTTACTCACGCACATTATTTGTCAAAGGGGAGGAAATAAATCAGTGATGTGGGTTTCTGAAACATGGAACAACACCCGAGGACATTGTTGTACGGGTTGAAGAGGAAGTCTCGGAGGACTCCTCTGCCCTGCGATCACCACCCACACAGAGCGACCGAATTGATGTCAAAATTTCATGGTCAGTGTAGCCAATGCCAAGACCTTGAAGTTCAAGAAGTCTTCGGACGTCGCTCAAGAGGGTTTCTTCCGAGTCGCCGTTGGCCCGCATAACAATGTCAGAGAGGTAGCTCGGAGGTTGAGTTTGCTGAAGTGGAGCATTGGATGGATTTTCCGCGGCGCCGGCAGCATCAAGGGCCTTGTCTTGGCCTTGGTCGACGCGACAACGTGCAGCCGTTGATGCACATACTGAAAAATAAAAATAATGTACTTCTAGAGATGTACGCAGACTGTCAACGGAGGCCAAATTTTCGCATCTCCTAAACTGTTTATCGTATTCCAAATTAGCACTTGATGAGACCACAAGATCTTGTTGAATAGATGAAGTTGGCTAAATTTGAGCCAAGACCTATTCGGACATTTAGATTTGGTACCAGCAAACAAACTTGCCTGACAATACCAGTGATGCAAAATTGGCGTTTCAAACTAGTTTAAACGCAGCTGAACATTCCTCATATTCACCGTGAAAGAAAGGTCAGCTTCTCAAAACGTGTTTAAAGCCCCAAACTTGCATCACTGTCACCTGTACCAGCAAACAAACGAACCTGACAGAGCTTGCCTAAACGTCCCATACTTAGGGAAATAAGGAGACATGGTCAAAGTTTAAAAGTAATAAAATAAACACTACATAAAATTCGAATTTTCCGCCTGATCTTAGTCAGCTACATAAGCTTTGGACAACATAACTTTGAAACAATCCACTTTACTGCAGTCTAACGAATCTTATACGTAATGATCGGTAGCTTTCATATCTGTAACGTTGTATATGACTCATCGTAGTTGATCTGCTTTCACCACTTAATAAATCAGTTAGCATTGGAGCTCCTGTTCACTTCATTCGCGCCGTTCACTGCACGTCATAACATAACATGGCGCAGTCGACATGGTGAATGAAATTTTATTTAGTGAATATCGTAAGCTAAAGAATCTGCATCCCTTGCATTCAAAACTTCAGTGTATCTAATCAGTGACAATGAGCACCGTGGAAGAGGTTAAGCGCTTGACTTCTTCTCTCAAAGGCTACAAAGGACATCTGACGCGTGCGGTGAAGTAACTTGTTTTGGGGACCATAGCCTCTATCCACAAACCCCCAGTACCAGCTCTTTTTCGAGCTCCAGTAGAATCGGTGGCCAACCCAAGCTCCAAAGCTAAGTTAATGACGCCCTCAAGCTGTTTAAGCAATTTGACATAGCCATTCAGCCAACTCAAGTGCAATTATCCGCTGCCAATGGGACTTCCATTGCAAGTGAGGGTTGGGCATTATTGACATTATCTGCTGACGACCAAAACTATGTGACAACCAAGGCCATAGTATCATCAGAATTGAGAGATCTGTTCCTCATGGAATGGAAAGACCTCCAAATGTTGAAAATTATCCCAGACAATTTTCCCTCGATTTCATTCTATGACACTGATGAGACCAAGGTCGCTATGGACCCGAATACCAAGAAGGAGACCAATCAACTTCTTCATGATTATCAAGACGTCCTGAAAGATTCACTGACAAACGTACATGTCAGGCCCTCCTATAAAAATTGAGCTTCAGGGAGAGATTGTACCGCGAAAATTTTGACTGCAAGACAAGTGCCCATTAACCTTCAGCAAGATGCGGATCTGTTAATTCTGGATCTTATCCAGTCAGGCGTTATCAAGCCCGTACCTGTGCCCACAGATTGGCTCAGTCCGGCGTTCTTTGTTCCAAAAGATCACGGGAAAGGAGGAGTTTGCCTGGTCACGGACTACACCCACTTGAACAAGTTCGTCAAACGTCCAGTGCACCCCTTCCCATCCAGTTTGGATATCATCAATAGCATTGCCAGGGATTCGAATTATTTTGGCAAGCACGACGCTGTGCAGGGATACTTTCAGATCCCATTGGATGAGGACAGTTGCCTCCTCACCACATTCTTATTGCCTAGTGGAAAGCATTGCTATACCAGAGCACCTATAGGTCTCAACGCCAGTTTGGATGAATGGTGTTTGAGGTCAGACCAAGCTTTACACGTACACGGTGTTCTTAAACTCATGGATGACATTCTCGTCCAAGCTTCCACTCTCGAAATACCCTGCTCTATATGTTCAATCAGTTGGTTAACCGTGCTAAAATGTGCTCGGAACCCATGCTGGCTAGGAGGAAGGACTTCATGGATATCAAGAAATTCAACAAGTTTGGCCTTCATGATCTTCTCAAACACCTTTGCAATATTCTAAGTGAGAGAAATCGGCCTATAGTTATTGGGGAGTGACTTATCTCCCTGATTGAAAATGGGAACGACATGAGCTACCTTCAGAGAAGAGGGGAACTTGTCCTGGTCCAAGATGAATATTTCATAAGATGCTATTATATAAGGCAATACAATTTAAGTCGTCCCCTTTGACTTTTTTTGAGGTAGAAAGTGGTCAAGATGTGTTTGGGAATTTCCCTGGAAACTTGATAGGGTTTTTTGAACACTATAGAAGGTATGGAAAGCACTTGCGTTGACTTTGTAGGGCTGTTTAACTATTTTAGCGCCCTTGTCCCTTGAAACTTGAAACTGGCTCCTTTCATTGTTGTTTTCAATTGTTTCTCAAGCAAAAGTGAAATACTGTTGATCTGCAAAATATAGCAATTGATGTCAATTGTTCAAAATTCAGCTCTTCCATTCATTATTTTGGCAAACAAATATCGCTAAAAAAGGTCTGATTTCAACCAAAACAACAGTTTCTGGCCAAATGCACAAAACCGTGCATAATAAAATAAGAAGGTGCCAAGAAAGGTGAAACCAATAAAAAAAGTGGTCTTTAGTGAAAAGAAAGCTTTTTGCACAATTTGCCCGTACCCAGTCATCAGATGTTGAAAGGAGGTTTTATCACAAACTTCTAGAAATATGGACAATGAAGGAGCTTCTCGCCGATCTGCCTGCTCTTGGTCATGGCAACTCTTTGCCACTTTTCGAATTAAAGTAACAAAATAAGAAAAAAGATCTCTTCATGTGATATAACTTATTCTATTACAATTCTCTGCCAAACTTGATTCGTCGAAAAGATATGTTGTCTAAAGCTTAGCGAGCTGACCAAGAGCAGCAGAAAATTAGCATTTCAGTTATTACTTACAACATAAGTATGGCTGTACCTCCCAAGTTTTCTAAGCCCAAATTTGAGTTCAAATTTGGAATGAAAAGCCTATTTGGAAAAAAGTGAACGGTCTAGTTGACAATTTTTTGCTTTTGTTTGCAGTATGTATCTTTAGAAGCCCTTGGTTTTATGTACAATTTTCATTTTGACTGAAAGGTTAACCTTAACAGAAACACTGACCTTAATTGATTGTGGTGACTAACCTAACTCATATGACGCTTAGTTTCACTATTGGCTTGATATTGGCTCTAGAGACTCAAAAGCCCAAGCAGAGAAGCATGAATGCTTAGTTCAAAAGCTCTGTTCTTTGGCGCTTTGTTTTGGTAGACCAATCACAATGTAAACGTTGGAATTCCTATTTCTGTACTTGCCTTCGGAGAGTGCTCTGAAGCCGTCGGCAATCCTGTTGCCAATGCTGGCGGCTCCGTCGGCAATTCCGTCGGCAATCCTGTTGCCAATGTTGGCGGCTCCATCAAGGAGGTAGGCAATTCCGTTACGAGTCTGCTCCATGATCAAGCAAGAGGCCTTTCTTCACCACAACCCAAAGAATTGACTGCCTTTGAACAAAGTTTGCCCATAGAGGAGACAAATGTCTTTGTCATGACGCTGTTCTGCTTTGGTTTGTAAATTTGCTCAGAGTGTGGCGCTAAAGGGGTGACTAGTTTGTCCTTATCTTAGAGATATCAATTGCATGAAATTTGTTTTGAACCAGACCAAAGTCGACTCAAATATACACATCCATGTCTGAAGAATCGAGAAAAGGGAACTTCTCAAAGAAAACTTGGACATTGACATTTTTAATGCAGGAATATTCCACTTTTAACTAATTTTTAGGGGGTCACCCTGGCCGAGAAAAGTAGGACGCTGTCGGAAAAGCACCATGGTCCTAAAAACAGGCATGGGCACCTCAGAAAGTAAACAAACCGACTAGGGGGTTCTGACTTCAAAGCAGATAGAAGAAGGGAGGAGGTTCAAGAGAAACATTGCCCTCAAGCGGATTTGTTCAAATAAGAACCCCAATTGGATGTGGTTGACCTAATGGTAGGTAGGGGTACCAAATTGACCTTCACCATTGAGGCAACTATACTTAATTTTTTAACACCATGACTTGTGACAAGCAATTTCAAGATTAGAAAGAGAAAGAACACACCTATAAATAAAATGCTTTCATGCTTGAGCTCAATCAAAAATAAATACTTGAAACATTATGTCTTGTAGGTACACCTTTTGAAGACTGTTTGTCCACATTCTAATTGTATCTTTATAATTTATGCAATTACATTCTTTTTCCTTTTCCTCAATATTGAAAACAAACTAGGAAATATATCAAACTTTGAATTTCTTTGCCATACTTTCCTGATGGTTGAAGTAGGCCCTGTTTTGAATTATGCTAAAGTTTTTGAGTTATGGGTATTGTTTTTGATTGACTAACAATGAATTAGTAAGCAAATGGGTTTTAAATTTTCTATTTCTTACAGAAGACTATTTAAATTCTTAACAAAAGTTTTTGGTCTAGTACTGTGATTCCTTTGAGATGGCAACTAACAACTACATACTTCAATGTCCCCATTGAGTCTCACCATTGGCTTGATATTGGCTCTAGAGACTCAAAAGCCCAAGCAGAGAAGCATGAATGCTTAGTTCAAAAGCTCTGTTCTTTGGCGCTTTGCTTTGGTAGACCAATCACAATGTAAACGTTGGAATTCCTATTTCTGTACTTGCCTTCGGAGAGTGCTCTGAAGCCGTCGGCAATCCTGTTGCCAATGTTGGGGGCTCCATCAAGGAGGTAGGCAATTCCGTTACGAGTCTGCTCCATGATCAAACAAGAGGCCTTTCTTCACCACAACCCAAAGAATTGGCTGCCTTTGAACAAAGTTTGCCCATAGAGGAGGCAAATGTCTTTGTCATGACATATCAAACTTTTAATTTCTTTGCCAAACTTTCCTGTTGATTGAAGTAGGCCCTGTTTTGAATCATACTAAAGCTTTTCACTGATTCGTATTGATTTTGATTGACTAGCAATGAATGAAAAAAGGAAATTCGCAAAATGTTTGAAAATTGCAGGTGATAGGATTTTAAGATGTTACTTAGAATGATATACAACATTGTTGCTTTAGACGTACATATGTCAACCCTGAAGCAATTTTTGTCCGTTGTTTTTCCATTTTCACCTCCTACTTACTCAGCCTGCATTTTATGGAGTGCTTGAGTTTCCAGTTCAATGAGCCACGTGCAACTAAATCTGTACAGTTTGTTTCAACAATATTTGAATTCCCGCCTTTGGTACTAGGGCGACAAAAGCTCATCCCTATTTGGTCAGAGGCAGCCTTGGAAGATTCCCGTAGAAGTTGACCATAGGATGAGACAAGATTGGCCACTTTGCTCCATTCTGCCAGAAGGAAAAAGCAAGACTACCTGATGGGAAATGGTCTTGGTACTCTAAGCCATGGAGTACGTCAGTAGTGGAGTGGAAAGCTCGGTCGAAGATTGAACGTCTTCTAACGAGGTTTTGTAGATCTATGCGTTACCTCCTAATCAGATGCATTCCCCACTGAGAGTGTTCAATGTGCTCAATGATTTTTTTTTTTTTTTTGCGGACTTCCTTACCGCTTCCAGGATTGGAATCCCAGCAGTTCAAGACGAGAAGATTATTCATTTTACTTGATTTAGAGAGTTGGACTTCATTGTTTTAACTAGCCTGGATTCTCCAGGGCTTGAAGGTGCTCTCAAATTCCATCTTCATGTTTAGGTACTTGATTAGGAGGTAACGCAAAACTGAAACGTCTTCTAGCGAGGTTTCAGAGAGCTTTCCACTCCACCACTACCGTACTCCAAGTCTAAGCAGAACAATTGGCGTAATTGATACAAATCCACACTCCAAACCAAGCCATGGACACATGCTATAGGAAGAGGCCTGATAATTTGAAGAGGAAACACAACCCCATTGTAATCCCTCTAAAACAATCAATTATTGTAAATTGAAGTCTAGTACAGGGTTAAATGTGGAGACACTAGTCATAGTTACTATCTCTTGTATTATTATACAGCCCATTACTCCTAGATCAAGCTTCCTTGTTTATTGGTGGTTAAAAGACAACAATAAAGTTCAGTTGAAACAAGCTCTCCCAAGACTTGAAAGACTCTATTGTCCTTCAAGCCGGATCCATTGGTGCTTATCCTCTCTCTGTGTATTCTTGACCCACCACTGCACATCATTGATAAGTAAGCCAATTGGTTAACATTCAGTTGAACGGCGAAGGCAAGCTGAGCGCGCTCATTGGATGCAGCAATAGGACAGTTCTTTGGAAGGAAGCCCTGGTAACAGTGGTAGTGTCATTAGCTTGATTCTTCCATATAGAAAGGTGTAAAGCTTTGGGATTTCACACTAGTGCGCCCTCTGGTTCTACCATGAAGTCACCAAATACGTTTTCGTATGTTTTGCATTTTTTTGTCATTTGCCATACAATGTCAAGCTTTGGTAGATGAATCTTGGACTTAAATGGTTGAAAATAATTGTCAAATGATAAGCTAGGGGGGCAAACAATTTTGTCAATGAAGATGTGGAAGCACTGAATGAGCTACAACCATGGCAGTTCTTGTGGCGATTGTGGCGTAGCCTGGCTAGCTCACATAGCTGAAATCCGATCCGGTACTTTACACGTCTCTATAGTCGTCTTGTCTTCTCTTGTCTCATCATGGTGGTCAAAAAGCCTAATCAAACAATTTTGTCAATGAAGATGTGGAAGCACTGAATGAGCTAAAACCATGGCAGTTCTTGTGGCGCTTGTGGCGTAGCCTGGCTAGCTCACACAGCTGAAATCCGATCCGGTACTTTACACGTCTCTATAGTCATCTTGTCTTCTCTTGTCTCACCTGTCTCATCATGGTGGTCAAAAAGCCTAATCAAACAATTTTGTCAATGAAGATGTGGAAGCACTGAATGAGCTAAAACCATGGCAGTTCTTGTGGCGCTTGTGGCGTAGCCTGGCTAGCTCACACAGCTGAAATCCGATCCGGTACTTTACACGTCTCTATAGTCTCACCCGTCTCATCATGGTGGTCAAAAAGCCTAATCCAAAAGAACTGCCTACCTTTTCACCTTTCCTTTTGTTATATCCTCATGACTACGCATCTTTCTCTTCTGGATGTTGTTGGGTTTGCTCCCAAAAATAAAGACCAATGAAGTTATCGATCTCACCACGTGTATTCGTTGTTCCCAAAATTCCAATTATAATTCAACATGGCACAGTCGGTGTTAGCCGTTTTATAACGGAAGAACCTCCTTTCCCTCTTTGTCACCGTTGGTTCGGTCGTGTTTCTTGGTGCCCTCCTTACAATAACCGAGGCTGTCGGGCAGATGACCCCTTGCATTTGTTTGGATCCAGATCTAAGACATGACCATGGCGACCATTAGAGCATCCATCCGGACTCACAAAGGTCATTTCACGCGTGAAAAGAGGTTTTTGGAAACTGTGGCTGCGGGCAACGATGTAGATTGACAACTTCTCCACGGTCTTATAAATAGTCTGCAGCAATGGGTTGCCACCATAGCTGAGCTTTATGAAAAACTTATTCTTGAAGAACCAAAGCTTGCAGACGATCAAGAATCCAAACTTGAAGAGCTGATGGGACAACTCGGTGAGGCTGGACGTGCAGTTTGCCCTGCAGGACGACCTTCTTCAGTCCTTGGTCAGGCTCCGATCACGCCTGATCGTCCAACTCAATTCAGAGTGGCTAGTGATTTAAGGCCTTCTCTTTTAACACTAGAAGCGACCCCTCCAGAAATGCTGGTCTGGATCAAGACGTTTCAGGCATATCATTCAGCATCAAACATGAGTATCCTCGGGATAAGGGAACAACAGGCCTATTTCCTGGCCAGACTGGAAGGTGAATTGCTCACTACAATGACAGGTCGAATTGTGGATCACACCATCCCCGAGTGTTTTACCCTCTTGGTGCATTTAAGAATCAGAGATGGAGTCAATCGAGGTGATTTGACGTCAACCACTGCCGGAATGACATCCAATGAAGGACTCCTGTCGCCCCGATCGCGATGGTTTGGAGGCATAGGACGACGGGTATGATTCCGACCTCGACTTTCATCTTGGGAGCTATTGCGAGAGCCATTACTGGCAAAAGAAGAGTCCCGTTCACAGATTCCATCATGTGAATTGAATCGGCCTCTAGCACGTGATCCAAATCGTTCCCTAGAACTCGTGCGGCGACGACAAAGGCGAGATAGATGTCCAGACTTCCCACATCCGTGACAAATTACTGCTCGAACGGGGCAACGTCCACGATCATGTCCTGTACGCCTGCATCTGTCACACTCTTTCCGATCAGAGACGGATGCCACAACCGATATTGTCGATACGGCTTGTTCCCGGATTCCACGGGCCGACTCAAAAGCCGTGGCCGTAGCAACGTAACGGTTTTTGGAAATTTATCCCCTATTTGGCCGTCGCCTTGCATGGAAGCAATGCCGCAAGAAACAATCTCAAAGATTAACGGATTATTATCATCAGTTGAGACTCATTGGGGATGAGGCCGAACTGAATGAGATGACGGTTGATGAACATCACATGTTTGAATTGATTTTTGCATGCCGCCACGACAACGATCTCTTTCTGAAACTCCTTGAACTTCAAGATCCAACGTTGGAGAGGGTTCTTGCTACGGCCACGGCTTTTGAGTCGGCCCGTGGAATCCGGGAACAAGCCGTACCGACAATATCGGTTGTGGCATCCGTCTCTGATCGGAAAGAATGTGACAGATGCGGGCGTACAGGAC
>NC_081442.1:1856058-1859291 GCF_007210705.1 Tigriopus californicus
CAATCCTTCCGGAATGTCCCGTTGGGACGTAGTTCCGGCCCAATGTTTTGTGTGCAACAGTTGATAGAGGAAGCCGTCACCGTCCACCGATAGCCCTGGGACAACCCGTTTTAGCCTCCATGAGGAAGAAGCGGAAACCAACGTGGTACGGGAAATTTAACCAAAAGGACAATCACATTTTTGGGCTCGAGGAGAGCATAGTCACATTTTCGTGCTCGAGGAGAGCAGAGCCACAATTTGAACCTCTTGGACAAGGGACCATTGAACATTGCAAGTGATAGCAACTCCCATCGTGAAGCTCTTGCTGGTATTTGAATTGAGAACATTTTGATAGACGTGTTGGAGGTTGAGTCGATCCATTTTTGAATAAGAGCAGTGAAAGTCAACGCTTGGAGTCGGGACCCAGGAAGCCGTTCAGAGTCAAGAGGACCTGGGAAAGTGTATAACATACATCAGTGAGCCAGCATAGACGAGTTGAAAAGTCTCTGGAGCTGAGTACAGGTGCAACTTCTGAGCTATACTCCGTCAATTCGATTCTGGACCTTCATTCCAATCGAACCGACGTCATGGCCGTGAATCTCTGTTGGACAAGAATCACCCTCATCAAAAAGTAGGATCAAACCATTTTGTGTCCATGCATGTTTTCCGTCTTTCATGGCCAAGCAATTACCCCCTCTTTCATTACCCGAGCAAGACAGCTGATTGGTAGAGTGTCATTTTTATGTAGAGCAATTGAATAAAGTAGATGGAACTGTAACCGAAGTTCATCTTTGATTTGGCAAGAGTCCGGTATTAGACTCTAAGTGTAGAGATCAGCATCTTTTGATAGATGCACAGTAGACTAGGATAGTGACCACATTTTGCAGGATAGTTTGCCTTGAAGATTGGCCCAGGTATGCCAGACAAGCGAGATTGATCTGGGACCAATGGGGAGTAGAGGTAACTAGCGATCTGTATCCTTAGTCATTTGATGATTGTTTGAGGCCCTGATAAAGGAAGCTCGAATTATTGCTCGTCTGCCCTGATTAGGGTTAAAACCGGAGGCCTTAAGATAGGTCAAAGAAATTTAAGCCCATGTACTAGGTGCTCTCTATCTTTGAGAGCTATCACGGTATTTTTGCCTAGTGCTTGGGTGAGGAATTCCATGTTTCCGTTCACCACGGGAATTCAATAAGTCAGGACCTTTCACCCCTGGCTGGTGGACGGAACATAGTCTCTTTTTGGTGCCGCGACCCGGGATTTTTAGATTCCCGTGAATAAATTTTGATTTGCGATTTGTTTGGTGTCGCAAGACGATTGACTGCTTTGCCCAGGTGGAAATATAAGAATTTGTTTCAGAGCTTACAAGACAGAATTCTGTGCCCTGAGTGCCCACAAACATTCGGATTTATTTTTTCCAGATTTTCCAAGATAGAATTCTGTGCCCTGAGTTACACTGACAGTGAAAGCCAGTGACAAAGAACTTCATAATCCCCTCTTTAGTGCGGTCATGTTGTGTTGGTCAGAGTACTTTTAGCTCACCATCGAAACATTTTGTTTAGAAGTGCTTTTGGTTCCTAATAGTGTTGGAATTGATAGCCATATAGCTCGCCCATATTCAACACATTTTTCGTTGCCGGGAGCAATTCAAAACTTCCGTAAAGCAAGAGGTGATATAAATTTTGTCCGAGATCCATTGTGCGAGAGATATAATTGACCACCTGTTGGGGATTTCGTTCACGTGACAGCAGCAGCCACCCTTCGATCAGGGAGTCGAGTTTCTCTCGATCAAGATCGTCGAGTTTTTAAGAAGTAGCCCCTATGGGATTAAATTCGTGTTCGGACGAATTTAATATTCGGACAGATGCAGCCGTCGCCGGTTTGGGTTGGCTAATGAAAATTGTGGACGACATGCTTGTCCAAGCACCTTCCCGCGACGAGCTTTTCCGACGTTTACGTATCGTCCTTGAAAGGTGTCGAAAAGCTGGCATTATGCTTGCTCTGGCCAAGCTCGAGGTCGGACAATCAATGAAATTTGCGGGCTTCATTGTAAGTCCTGAAGGTGTCCGGCCAGATCCTTCCAAGGTTGCATCCATTAAAAAATTTCCAACACCTACCAATATATCAGAATTAAGGGCATTTCTTGGCTTAGCAAATCAACTTGGCTCATTCTCACCTGATTTGGCACATTCCACGGTTGCAATGCGAGAACTCCTTAAGAAAAAGAACGCTTTTGTGTGGCTTGATACGCACGATATTGAGTTTCTCCGAGCCAAGGATATTCTTTGCTCATCAGCAATCGTGGCACCATTCAACCCAAATCTCAAGACCGAGCTCCTCACCGATGCGTCGCGGCTTCATGGTCTTGGATATGCCCTTATTCAACGAGATAACTTTGGTAATCCTCGGCTGATTCAGTGTGGTTCTCGATCGCTCTCTGTGGCACAGAAAAAATATTCTACCATCGAATTAGAATGCTCCGCAATAATGTGGGTGATTCAAAAGTGTGATTTTTACCTCCGCGGCCTTCGAGGATTTAAAGTCATCACCGATCATGGCCCACTTCTTGGGATTTTTGAAAAACCATTATCATCACTGTCCAATGACCGGCTTCAGTGGATCTGCGAAAGTTTGGTGATGTACACTTTTGCAGCAGTGGTCATCTGGCAAAACACACTTGATCGCCAATGCCTTGAGCCGTGCGCCATTTTTCCCCTCCGATTCTGATCTGGAAATTGACGTGTGTGCTGCTATCGACACGACTGATCCGGCTTTATCTCTCATACGAAACAACGAAGATGACGAGTATCGCGATCTTCGTGAATGTGTTCGAACTGGCAATTTACTCCCGTCTCTGAGTCATTTTTTGGCAATTTTCAATGATCTTCGCCTGGAAGGCAATCTGATCCTCCATGGATCTCGCCTAGTGGTTCCCACACCGGCCAGGTCTCGCGTGGTTGATCTCCTCCATTCATCACATTCTGGAATGACCAAAACTTACACATTAGCCTGCTAGCTCTACACTTGGCCAAATATGTCCAACGAAATCCGAGTCAAGGTTGCTAGCTGTTCTGTCAGTTTAGAGGCTCTGCCGTCTCAACCATTTGAGCCTGTCCAATTGGGGGCAGCTTTTTTCCCGATGGAATGGGTCTCCGTGGATCTATTTGAAGTCGATGGACAACATTTTTTTCTTTTGGTGGACCAATTTAGCGGGTTTCCCAGGGTGGCTCGTCTTCGTTCTCTCACAACTGAAA
>NC_081442.1:1859658-1886313 GCF_007210705.1 Tigriopus californicus
CCCCAATTTGTCCGGAATTCATCAACGCACGCCAACAATCTCGTGATGCTACTGCCATGGCCACCGTTGGCTCAGAGCTCGTATCCCTTTCCCCTGGGGATCACGTTTTGTTGCAGTCGCACATTGACAAGAACTGGTCCCGGGGGGGCCGAGTTGTTGAACGCCTGCCCCACGGCCGCTCGTACCTCATTGAAACGCCCGGTGAAACTTTTCGGCGGAATCGTCGTTTCCTACGGTTCATATCAGCCCCATCCCTTGATGCATCAGACACCCTTACCACGTCCATTGAACCATCCCGAAACTCTGACACCTGAACCCATGATTTTAGATCTTTAGATGATCCGGCTAAGAAGCCAAGAACGCCCAATGCGGCCGTATCCAGGTCGTCTTCCTCGGCTGGCTCTTGCCCTACGCTTCCTCCAGACCCACGACCTCAGCTACGGCGAAGTACCCGCATTCATTCCACTACCAACAAACGGGTTGTGGCCTTTGCCAAAACACCTACCATCATTTCGTAACTTTCTAGACCACTCATTCTGTTCCACTAACTGGAACATCCCTCGTTTCTATATTCCGGATCTAGATAACTGGACAATCACACTTGTTATTTTCTTATTTACTATTTTTTATCTCTTC
This sequence comes from Tigriopus californicus, assembly GCF_007210705.1. NCBI lineage: Eukaryota > Metazoa > Arthropoda > Copepoda > Harpacticoida > Harpacticidae > Tigriopus > Tigriopus californicus. The sequence continues at coordinate 1,860,295 of NC_081442.1, forward strand.
TGTTTTCTTTGGATCGTTGGTTAACTTTTCGTTCCATTTGTTTCATCCATCATGATTGGTCTTTCAAACTTTTAGCGCCATTTTTGAAAGTTAAAATCGCACTATGTGATTCATCTGATTTCTCTTTCGGACTTGGGGGGGATTGTTATATCCTCATGACTACGCATCTTTCTCTTCTGGATGTTGTTGGGTTTGCTCCCAAAAATAAAGACCAGTGAAGTTATCGATCTCACCACATGTATTCGTTGTTCCCAAAATTTCAATTAATTATTCAACACCTTTCTTCCATCTCTGATGAATATCCTTTGTAAATAAAACTTCTTATCCTCCATCCCTCGAATATTATCGCAATGTAACTATTTCTTACTGGTATTAGTCACCCTGACAAAAATGCTCTAGCGTCTAGAAAGTTCGGACATTTAGGCAAGCGCTGGTACCAGCAAACAAACTTGCCTGCCAATGACAGTGATGCAAAATTGGCGTTTCAAACTGGTTTTAACGAAGCTGGCCTTTTCTCATATAGCAATGAGAAAGAAGGGTCAGCATCTCAAATACGTGTTTGAAGCCTCAAGCTTGCATCGCTGACACTGCAAACAAAGGAACCTGCCAGAGCTTGCCTAAACGTCCCCATAGCTGGATTCTTGGATGATCAGCTTACCCCTCCTGTCTCACCAGCGAGGCGACTGCCACAGTGGTCAAAAAGGCTTTTTGAAGGTTAATAGATATATCCGAATAGAGCCTGCAATCCTTTAGGGATATGAGAGTTCAATCTGACCTACGATTCAATAAATGAAGTAGATCTAAACTGATGTTTATGCTTTTAAGGTGTAAAAAACTGGAAAAGAGTTCTTTTCTTAGCTCCCGTTGTTGATGGCATTTGGCCAGGAGCTGGAAAAAGGTGCGTGACCGCCAATATTCCGAAGGTGTGTCGGGCCAAGGACAAAAAGGTATTATGAAGTTTTTGACCAGAAAGGACAACTCGTGTCCGGACATCACCTGGGCAAAGTTCTGGTTACCAACACTGTTGGACACTAACCTTGCCAGGACGATGGTGGGGGGGATTAGTTTTGCATAGAAAATGCCTCCATGCATTGTTGGCATATTGGGGCACGGACAGGTATCTCTTGACGAACTTGGCAAAGGTGGCATTGGCGGATTTGAGGACAGTTTGGGCGGATTTGGGAAGCCAAATGTGATGGCCATGGAGGACAATTGGGGTAATGTAGATTTGGAAGAATTGAACTATTGGAAGGGGAAGATTCTTGGTTGGAAGTTTATTGCGGATGTATCCAATCATTGCCCTGTCCTTGGTTATTGCAGAGTTCAGGTGATTGGTGAATGAAAGTTGGGTGGAGAAGGTGAAACCAACATAGTTAAAATGCTTGGTAATCTCAATTGGACTATTGTTGATATGGAAGGAGGTGGGAGGCAGACGACCTTGATGGAAAACCATGGCCTTCATATTGACGGTATTGACTTGAAGGCAGTGTTCTTGGCAATAACCGTGGAGTGCATTGATGGCATTTTGCAATTCCGCGGCTGAATCAGGCAAGAGACCCAGGTCGTCTGCATATTGGAGATATTGCACCATAAAATGGTTAATGGTGGGGCCTTGGTGTGTGAGGGCATGGGGCAGCTTGAATACATAAAGATTGAATAGAAATGACAATAGTAGATCCCCCTGTGGAAGTCCAATGGAAGTGAAGTAGCAGGGGATGAGGTCCTTGCCAGAACAAATGGAGCACACGAGTCCCGCATAGATGTTGGACACAGATTGAACGCGGAACTCCCCACAGTTGGAGTTTAAGGAATAACCGCGTTTGGTCCACTCTATCGAATGCTTTGGAAAAATCCACACAGCAGCCGTACACTCTCCTCTTATTGATGAAGTTTGAGTGTACAATTTCATAGAGGAGAGTAACTGCCATGGTGGTTGAGCGGCTTCTCCGGAAACCGAATTGGAACTTGGGAAGGAGATCCTTATCCTCAGCTAATCCCAAGAAGTGGGCAGCTAGTAGGGTGGACATCATCTTTGAGAAGAGGTTCTCCAGGGCGATGGTTTTATGATTGTCTGGAATGTCCCTGGGCCCCTTCTTATGGATGAAGATGAAAGCTGACTCCATCCACTCCCACTTTGGTGGGAAGAAGGAAGAATGGAGGGCGAGGCTGAAAAGATGTTGGAGGAGTGGCTGGGCTTGGATCTGGAGAAGTGAAAGTCGGTAAGGAGAAACCACAGATGTTGACGGGACTTCACTTTTCATCTTCTTGAAGGTCAGCTCCATCTCGGGAGATCCGTGAAGGGTGCAAAAGGGATGGTGTTCTTTTAAGTAGCCCTGGACCTCCTCCACTACTGTTTCCAATGTTGATGCCAACAGTTCTTGACAGTGGAGGAAGAATTTACTCACGGGAATCTCCAAGTTGGGGGTGGGCTTATTGGCACGTTGGTAAAAGCCTGCCATCCAGAACAAGGCTGATGAGGAGAGCAGGTTCTCCACTTCCAACTCAGCGCTCCTCAGAGACATGGGATGTGGAATTCTTGCTATTGCATATTGCTCCCAAGCCTCTGGTGTTTGCCTCGTTTTGGCACTTTCCAATTTTTTGAGTATTTGACCCATCACCTCTCAATGGTGGGGGCTTAACCACGGAATCTTGTGTCCTCTCCTTCTCTGAACTGAGCAGAACTCTTTAAATGCTCGCAAAATGCCTTGGGCCTCTGCAACTGGATTATTCAAAACCCCGATGTTCATGGATTGTTGCAAGGCCTCAAGTTGAGCCGCGCACTTCTGCACATTGACCTTGCACCTCCCATTTCGAATCATGCCCAGATGATGGAAATTTCTAGGCATTTTGAAGGTGACTGAAATCGCGAGGTGATCAGAAATGGCCAGTGGATGGACGAAACTGGCTGGAGTTGGAATATTTTCTGATATGAAAATGTGGTTTAGTACAGAGGCGCCCCGGGAGAAGGTGTGTTTTGGGACTCACGGGTTGGAGCACAGACTGACCCACCCCTCCGATAAAAAGGTGAAGGCAGGTCCTCTGATCTTGTCGAGACACCGTCCAGTTACAATCACTCGCGGCATGTTCGCCTTTCGATGACACTTGAGAAATCAGGCCGACACTCTAACGTATTTTTGACAGAAATAATTCAGAAAAACTGCTGTCACAGGGCGCAGCGATCAGGACTCTTTTCTTCAAGAAACTAGAAATACTAGAGTTGGCGGCTTACATATACACTAGCTCAGTTTTGAAAACAAACTGATTCCTCCGGGCCATGGGCCTAGATCTGGGGAAGTATTGACAGGTGAACGGTTGGAGTGAATAAGTTGTGCACCGAGGCTTGAGGAGTGTTGTCTGGGTATTGATTTGGGGCCCCAAAAAATCATGGATGAGGGCCTTAACCTTAATCTGTGGCCTATCGATCTGAAGCCTCAGATTGATCACAGAGACCAAACTCGTCAACCCAATGAGCCTCTAAGCTCCGGCTTCTTTCTATCAAGCCATGACCATGCTATGAGGTGCCACGAGGTGGGTTCATTGACTGTGTCCGGGCATGATCCTTGGTGTGACCGAAAGCATGGGAGTCATGGCCCAAGGAGGAGGCCTAACCCATTCACAATCATCTTCTCCGCCATGTTCAGCCACCATACTGCTGGCTGGATGATCTCTGTCTACCTTAAAGGCCACCACGTCAAGCCAAACCAGCCACATGTGGATCGATCAGCTCTACTATTTGTCCCTTCTATTTGAACCAAATCTGCCATCAAACTTGAGCTGAGCATGAACTTAAAGTCTCGACCTGAACTGACCAACACGTGTGGGTTAATGTCCTTCCTGCCTCTATCCACTTCGGGAAATGAAGAGGAGGTCTGGCAGGGCTGGCTGGATGCCCAGCCTGGAGCCTTGATGCAGATAGGTACGGATGGTTGGTATTTTTCTCATCAATTTGCCCGGTTGAAACCTGAGAAAGACACTACTGAACATGTGGACCATTGGGGGTGTCAACCCACTCAGTGCCACTCACTAAATGTGAAGAGGTGGGCTACTGAATGTTGTTTTAGCCAACTGTGAGAGATGTTTTTTTATTAATTACTCTAGTCTTCATGTTGAATCTTGCGCATCATAAAGCTTTGTCTGTGCACCAGATCTGCATCAAACTTTAGAAGTATGAAATGGCTACAAGAACACGGCTACTATTCATCAAAAGCATACTTCCAACACCATTTTCTGTTTACTTTAGATGAATGAAATCCTGAGCTTACCGTTAACGACAGAGTTGGGTATTCTTACCCAAAAGGTTAGCATTGTTAATCAAAAATTCGCTCATGAAAGAAGTTGGCTTTCTTAACCATAACTGGTACCACACACATATAGTTCTATGCCCACTTTAGCTAACCCAACAATAATCCCAATGAAAGTAATCCCAAATGAAGCAAATAATGGGTAGCCCTCTATTAAGCCATTGGCAGTATTTTGGCTGCTATGAAACTGATGTGAAACAAATGAACCATGTTTATGTCATTCATTTTCTCTCTCTGGGAGCTTATTGAGATGACTAGAATGGGTTTGATTGAGCATGAGTATGAGCAGAATGGTCAACACCGCGATACAACATCTCCCTCACACACGGGGGGTTCGAGGGATTCACGGGCCAACCATCCGGGTATACATGGGCCAACCATCCGGGGAAACACGGGCCAACCATCCGGGAATACACAGGCCAACCATCCGGGGATACACGAGGCCAACCATCCGGGAATACACAGGCCAACCATCCGGGGATACACGAGGCCAACCATCCGGGAATACACAGGCCAACCATCCGGGAATACACGAGGCCTTCCCACAGGGTACACGAGGCCATTCCACGGGGCACACGAGGTCATCCCAACATAGGGCTACTTGCCGCCCCACAATTGTTCCAGCTTGTCCCACTGCCTCTACGCTCAATCACTCACATTGAGGAGAGCCACACACTCCATCCCCTTGCACTGGGAATAGCAACATTGGAGAACAGAGGGCCACAGCCGGTTAACAGACTACGCCATGTTCTATACTCTCTCTGGGAGCTTATTGAGATGACTAGAATGGGTTTGATTGAGCATGAGTATGAGCAGCATGCTCAACACCGGAATACAACAGTTTATGGCCTGTAATCTTGCATATTACCAAACAGTTGCCAACGGAGTCAAATATTAACATTAGTCACAAACTCATAAATTAGATAAGATATTGGAATTGCGACAAGTTTTTGGAAAAATATGTTTTCAAACAATCAGTGACTAAACCCAGGCATGGAGGGCCCAATGTATGGATGGGCTTTTGACCTCATTTTTTCACAGAGCACAAACTCTTCAAGTAAGACGGATGCAAATACAGGAAGCCACATTTAATGATGATGATATCCATCAAGATCTCCTTTTGGCCTTTGATTGAAGGATGGAGATACAAGACCATAAACAGGTGTCACCTCAGGCTTGGGGCGGGTTCAAAAAGGCTGGCAATGACGGACAGGGGTATAGATGGCTTACGGAAAAAGAAGAGGGGATGTACAAGAAAAGGAGATCAGAAATAGGCTTGTCAAGTGAACGCGTTCATGAACAAGTGACGTTATTCCATGGAGTAAAATCAAAGACAACATGCCCAGTCAAACCACAATGTGCATGCATCGAATTTTGGCATTGACATTTATTTCATTTTGAATGCTTGTCTAAGCAAAGAGCATTGTGGTAATGAGCTAATTTGATAGTGCGTTCACCAAACTACATATACACCAAACATATTCAATTGGCTGGGTTTTGCAAGACAGCTCATTCAAAATCACTCGATTATAGAAAAATTCAATGGGCAATGGTGCGAGTGGACTGCATTGTTTGTCTTAGTTCTCCCTCCCAAATATGCTTAAAATCAGGGTGCCAGACCACATTTTTCCTTGAATTTTTTGCACTTGACATGCCCTATTCATTGGAAATGGCAGAGGCCTTGTCTTCTGGCCTACATATTAGATATTATTGAGCCTGGTCTTGGTGATCAACCTGAATAGGACTTTAGTAAGGCAGAACACAAAGTAAGGTCCCTCTGCTGTGCATAAATTGTTCGCCCTGTCTGACGATCAATCTTTCCCCCTGGTTGGCCCGAGAGGAATTGGTTGGTTTGACTGCTGAGCCAGTACACATTTCAGCCACCAGTCACCTCTAGCGTTTCTTGTTTCTAAAAAATAGAAATAGAGTAGCCTTGATTGTTTTTCTGAATTTTGTCTGCCCAAGCTAAGTTAGAGGCCAACACCGGTTGATTCTCTCTTCTCTTGCGCTTGTTGATCCGCTGTTGCCGCCAACTCAAATTCGTTGGTAGATCAAATATCAAATCAAGGCTTCCTGCGGTGGCCCGAGGGAGAGTTAATAATTACTGTTGTGTGTGACGACGAAGCGGGAATGTTCCTCAATTGGGACATCCATCATTCAGATGGCCGACCGAGAGAGGTGCCATCTGACTTCAAACTAAAAAAATATAAACCTTTCATTGTTATAGTACTGGGGATTACATTCCCTGTAGCGGCTGGAAAAGCCCATGAAGAACACACCAAACCATAATAATAAAAAACGATTTGTCATCATGAAAATGACATTAGGATTTAAATTTGTTGGGCAAAAACGACGCCTTGTAATTGATAGTAAACCTGTAAAATATGTAAAGGTAGCTTCTTTATTTTCTTTTTTTTCCAACTGTTTGAAACTTTAGAATTGATTTCAAAGGATTACAAACCAATATTTTTTGCTACTTTATGCTTCTCTGTTGATAGTAGATCGCTTTACAATGACTTTCTACCGAAGTGGGCCAATGGTAATAGTCTTACTACCAAAGTAGGCCAACGTACAGATAATTTAGTTGTACTTGAATAGCAATAGACAAACTAAGATTAACGGTAATTTTGTTGCAACTGAGGGACTTTTGTAAAGAGCAAAGAAAACGTCTTTGCGCCGTCTTTGCTCTAATTGTTGCTGAACGAATCCCCTGTGTCTTTAAAAAGTTTTCTTCCCTTTCCAAAAATGTTGTTGTTTCTTTGAATTAAAGGTGTAAAGCTTGCTTGGGGCAGCATTAAATAGAGATGGAAAATTGTAAATAATGAGATTTCACTATTTCAGGGATTCTTCCCCTTTGATAAAAATTGAAGTGCTCTGTTACGCTCATTTATTCACAACTACTCTTAGATTACGGACATTAAGTTACGTCACCATGTGTTCTACAGAAGAACGGGCCTTTCTGTTTTCAGGACAGGGAGCTCTGGAATCTCCGTCAGGAGATCCTATCTAATCATCAAAGTCAGCCTTTTGGTAAGTCAGCATTGAATCGATCGGTCCTTTTCCCATGAATACAGTTAAATTTCCTCTATCTCCGTACCTTCGTAGATTATTGTTCCAATGGTGGAATGAGATGGAAATCGGATGACAACGTCCTAAGCACTTCCAACTCTGAAACCAGTGGCTTTCAATCCCAATTCAATGTGATCAACCGGAAACACTCTAAAAGTGGGAAGAAGAACACTTGGGTAAAATTTCCAAGTCTTTCAAGTTCCCTCCCCTCCCGCTTCAAGGATCTCGAATTTCTGAATATTTTCATTATACCCTCTGAGTGTCTTTGATGCTCCTAGTTCCATATCCGATATCATTATCAGATTGATGCTCCATTCTAGTCTGTTCCTCGTCCCTCTTCGGTTATTCCCCTCTTCTCCAAATTCAATCTCCAAATTGGAACCAACCATTTGAATCCCACTTTCTCCTTGGTCGCACGGATTAAGTTTCCAAAAACTTCTCTAATGACTTTTCCTTGTTAAGAAGGAAGCTAGTTCTTTATTTGACACAACAGGCTCCCTGATCAATTTTTGAGTCTTTTTTTCAGTTCCGATCATCTCTGAACAAAGCGTTTCGAGTCCGACGATCTTCGCAATCAAACTCAAATATATGTGATTCCAATTCCGACTTGACCACTTCCAATGGTTACAACAGCGCAGATGAGACACAAGAGAGAAGTCGGCTTTCCAATTCTCAAGCACCAAATCTGATGTCGAATCAGCGAAGCATTTCCGTTTCGGCGTAAGTTTTCCACTGACCCTTTCCTATTTCTCTTGAGAGTTGGAATTCCATTATGGAAATTGGATGTGGCTTTTTGATTGAATTCCATCTTCGGAGGGTTCAATAACGCTTATTAGAACCTACTGCATCCCTTAATAATACAATCGTTCAATTTCTCACGTGCCATATACGATGATGGTACTGTAATGAGCATTATACTCACTCGATGAGGTTTCTCTCTGTAAGGCACAATATTTTTTCCCAGACAGCTCTCTGGCTGAAATATGCTTGTTCCACGACAATACATTGGTGGAGCATTGCTTATGGAAACAACTATGCCTAGAAGAAGGAATGCCAAAGCTCGTGTCTACATTCAATCCTCTGGAGAGGTCATTCCATCTTTGGGCGAGCTTGCGCACCTAACTTCTTAGTATTTGGCATTCAGATTCCTGGGGAAGCCAAGTTTTCACTTGATATTCAACATGCTACATTACACGAGGAAGCAAACACGCATCGGTCATTGAGACCCTGGCTTCCCCATGGGTGGTTGGTTCAACCAACTGTATTGTTGATTCTTACCATTTCATGGTTACAGACTGGATGGCGTGACTGTGGATGAAATGCAGAGGCAACTGTTGGCCAAAGATGATTTGCTTACCGAGACTCGTTTGGAGGCCTTGAGCTCGGCATCACAACTTCAGTCTCTACGTGAGTCTGTGGCGAAGATGCGTCAAGAACTTCAAGTACGATACCCGCGACCAGGCCATCGATATATATCATATTGACATTTGACCCTTCCTTTTTGTACTGCAGTACGTGAAATGTGAGAATGAGGACTTGAAGCATCAGTTAATGAGCACTACCAAACAAGCTTCTCGGCATTCGGGCCATCGGCCTCGGAGTTCCCTGATTTTGAGTTGCTGTTCCACATTGGCACCCATTGGACAGGCCAGGGAGGTCCTAGTATTCCTGGGGGACTCGCCCATGGGCCGCCTTATCTTACCCCATCTCCACTCTCCAGAGTTGTTCCGATTAAATTTGCATGACTTGGATGAATCCCTCCGACGCTTGTATGGGATGTTCATGGCTCGTTTGGATCCCAATTGTCTCTTGGGCCTGATTGAGTGCAATCAATCCCTTCAAGGTTTCACGTTTTTGGGCTGGACCCGGAACTTTCCGCTTGATGGGGAGTTTGATGAAGTGGAGCGAATGGATAAGCCCGTTTCTTGGGGTGAGAGCGAGTCCCTCGGGAGTGCTCTGGTGAGAGGAAGGGGAAAGTCCCATCATCTTTTGCTCCAAGAGGAACAAGCCAATGGTCGCGATGGACTGAGTGAGATAAGGCTGGCTTTCAAACCCGACTCTGTCCATCAACTTGCATTTGAGGCCCTCCGACCACTTGAGGAGGTGGACAGCTACGTGCAAACCTTGTTGGAAGAAAGGCTCATCTTGCTATGTGGACCACAATCATCTGGCAAGACCTTTTTAGCCATGCGTTTATTAAAGGCCGGCTTGAAGATCGCTTCAGGGAAGACATCATTGGTCTTGACATCCGTCGTTTCAATCGATTGCGCTGAGCGACAATTGGAAGGCCAAAGCCAGGATATTCTCTCGGAAATTTTGACAGAAACTTCTCGGAACAATGGCCAAATGAGGGCCTTTTTGTTGGAAACAGTGGACTCGACTCTAGCCAAGCACTTGTTGGCACAAAAAGAGGCCATAATGAGGGGCAACATTCTGGTCATAGCCACGACCGAAAAAAATGAGCAAGTGTTCCCATCGGACATGGCACATCTAAGTCCAATGTCAGGGTACTTGCCCCAAATGGTCGGGTTCATCTTACGGAAACGCTTGCTTGGCCAAGAGGTCCTTGATGGAACTCTAGCTAACCCTGAGCTGATGTCCGGGGTCACTTGGTTGGCCTTGGTGTGCAAGACTCTGCATCAAAGGTCATCGTGGGTCCCCAAGCTTCACATTTTCCTAGAATGCCCCTTAGAGGGTTCAAAACAATTTAGGCAATGGTTTGTCAAAACTTGGAACGCCATCCTCGTTCACGAACTGAGAAGGACCCCGAAACTCCAATTGGACGAGAAGGGTGAAGATCCCGTCAAATTCGTCATTAGAACTTGGCCTTGGAAAGACGAGAGTGGCAGCTTACAACGTGACCTTCAAAGGGTCTTTGACGGTCGATGTCGACCCAATCGGACATCTCGCCAAGTCGCCACGACTGAGGAACGGGTTAAGCCTGATGGGGCAGAGGATCCATTGGTAGGTACTAACCAAAATTGATATAGATTTGGATAAGTCAGCAAACTTTTTTTCAAATTGAGTCTCACTTGGAGAATAAGTTGCCTAAGTTGCCTATATTGTGGAGGTTTATAACAAATATTAACATAAAAGTTCTGAGGGAAGTAAATGATTACAGACGATGTTATTTTTCATTTCAGATGAATATGTTGCTATGCTTGCAACAAGCAACTCTGGAAACCAATGGAAAGGCAATTAACTCATAAATAAAGCCTTAAACCGCTTTCAGCTAACTCATTATTAATCGGAGTCATTGTTCCCTGCATTCCAATGAAATTAATCATATCCTTATTTATGTTACTTGCTCGTTCTAAATTGAAGTCAATATATTTATATTTCTGTCAAAACCTTTGTCGCAGACCATGAGTAATTAGTCACAATTCAAAACTTCGATGAAGTTGTACAACGCCGTATGGAATACATTGGGATCCTTTGGAAATGATCCCTCAGTGGCCTCTAAAACCAAGGCTTCCGTCGAGGTTGGGATGGCTTTCAAAACCGCGATGGATTCCTTCTCCGTTGGAGAATCTAGGTCACTCACAATGATCAGGGTGGGAACCTGAATGGACTTGACACTTTTGCCATCCAAATCAATATCAATGATCGGTGACATTGGGACAAACCCGCAAAATAGGTCTGAAAGGCAAAAGAGAAAACCCTCATTACTAATGCATTCCCTGGTTTGACACAAACTTCATGCGTTAGCCTTACCAGGTTCTTGGGTCAAAAGAGGGATTGAAAACGTTCCAGAGTAAGACGGAGACACGACAACTGCCTTTGTTCCATTGAAGAGCACCACCAGAAGGTGATTGAGAAATTTGGGCAGATCCCGTGGAAACCCCGTTTTGGACGATTTTCCCAAACCTACAAGATATTCGTTTTGATTATGCCATCTCCTGAACCATCCATTCACTGGATTAAGACTAGTATTGCATTACGTTAAAAGATGGCCAAAAAGAAAATGAATTTGCGCTTAGGGAACTCAGAGAGAGTAAGAAATGACTACATAAGCTCTCGGCGATATTACTTTGAAGCACTTCCTTTCCTACGTGGCATAATTATTTGGACAGCACAACCATTCAAAATTAGTTCCCTTCAGATTTCAAAAAACAAACTGCTCCAGATATATATTTTTTCAATTTATGGCCACTATCTATTGAAAGAAAGATTTATTTCCGTTCTGTGTTATGCACAATATAGTAGATGCTTGACTTTAAAACACATGTTTTGCCATGATGCAAGCTGCTTTTGTTCATAGTACCTACAGTATTTCGAGTATATTAGTAACCTTGCATACTTTTACCCTTTTGTCTTTGGCTGGGTGGCGCACTTCGTGACAAAGGCCTGTTATAATTATTCAGTAGAGTAGAGTGCCTATAGGGTAAGTCTGTACATCCTTTTTGACATGCCGTTGAATTTTTTAAGACCATGTCATTTTGTTGTTTCATTTTGTTATATATTGGCCCTTTTAAAAAGAAACTGAACTGCATCATTTTGCATTTTTCATATATTTCATCGCATTTAGTGCTCTTTTGTTCAATTTTGTGCCAATTTCATTTGAATTATTTGGACAGTCCTGGTGATCACTTGTGGTAAAAAAAATATATTATTTTGAATAAGACGAATTTGTAAATCATTTCAAAATTGGCATGAACATAAGCACTGGTTGGCACAAAAAGAAACCATAATCAAGACAGCATCGTTAAATCATGACTTAAAAGTTAACTTTCTCAATCCTTCATTCATTACTTCTGACCAATTCAACTCACGGCTGAATTTATTCAACTAGAAATGAATAAATATGAGGTTTTGATGTTTACTTATACATATAAAATGTATAGCAATATTTTGCATTTTTGAGAGGAAAATAAATAATACTTGCTGCCATTTTGAGATGCTAAAAAACATATCTTGATCACGAGGACCAAATATTTTCTTGTCCCTTGGTGATAACGAAAATTGGCAGCCAAGAGAGATGATTCTAGAATACCTGTCAAACACACTTAAAATTTGTTTAAAGGAATGGTAAAAAAGGCATTAACCAAAAAGCTCATTGGCATTTACAGTACACACTCTGAAGGATTTGAACAGGTCTCGTGAGAGAAGATCTTGAGGACAATGCTGAAGCTTTTTGGGACCAATACAGTATTGTATGCCCCTCATGGGCATTTAATGATATTTAATGATGTAGATGCTCAAGAGTGTGTTTCATTGAAAAGCTGTACCTTTTTCTACCTCAGATGGATTTTTGAATGAAAATCAATTTTTAACTTGCACTTCGACTTCATGTTTTTCCGAAATGCACCCTCTTTCACCGAAATGTCGGTTTTTGCTGATGTCTGTTGCAATACGTTATCAAATAGTACATATTTCACTTGCAATAATTGCATCTAGAGTAGACAAAAGCTGAAAGACATCCAGTTTATCAATTGACTTTAAGCTAAGCCTCAAATATTGAACTGATGCAGATTAGCACACTTGTATCAAGACATGCATTTATGGATTCAAATTGAACTAACGAAAAATCCGACTTTGAGCATTTCAACGAGTAGCATTGTGCTTGTGGTGAATGTTAACAAAACTGCATTTATGTTATCATCTCTGAATAGTATCTAGTTTTTTGTTACAGCTCATATGTGTTTTAAAGGACATAAAGCACGGACACTTTTTTTTACATAAGATGAACAAATCACAGTCCCATGGAGCATTTCCATGCAACTTAATGTTCAGTAACATAGTCAGGTATAATTATTATTTGAAGTATTTTGAACATGGTTGTGTGTACAGAAATGTAAAAAGCAACGTTAATACGTACTGTTTGGATACTGATTCACAACTTAGCTTTTCAATTAAGCAATCGAGTTGAAAAAGGTGTTACTTTGGAATGTTACTGGCTTCAGCGGTAAAATATTTTGGGACGCAGAGCACCCCGCAAACAAAATCTTGTTTTGAATCAAGCTTGCATCAAAATATGTTCACCGATCCTCGGAATCTTTTTGGACAATGACATTACCAGTCAGATAAAGACCAGTTCAAAGGGTAAGGAAAATGTACCTTTGGATTGGAAAGTTTTGAGTCCATACTTTTTCTCGCATTTTTTTTTTGCACATCAAAAAAGGATGAAAAATTGTTCAATGATTCCAGAGAGAGTCGCAGAGATTAATAAGTGGAAACAATACTTCAATGGGTGATAAGTCAAGTCAATAATTCATGATTGAACTATGACTTAAAATCATACTCCTCTGAGCGGATCAACAACCAAACGTCATTCCCACAACTCATTTGTTCATTACAAAATGACCACGTACCACGTGTCGTGTCAATGGGTCACGAGCAGCGTTGGCAAAAATCGACTTTAAAGGAATTTCTGCCATTTTTTACCATGTCATGGCAGAAAGTGGTTGAAGGTAGTCCAAAATGGCCGCCGATGCTTAAAATGTTTTACCCAAATAAAAAGCAATAGCTTATGATAAAAAACATTATGGCATTAACCTTGCTATGTAATGTGCACAATTTTAAATCAAACAAGTCTGAAGATAGCTTAAATTCGAGTAAGTCTATAAATTTTGTGAAATGTGAAACATTTTCCCTCACAACAAAAGTATTATCCATAACCTTTGAATATCACACAAAATGAATGTCCAACTAGTCAATAAAATGGAATGATATTTCAATTCGTTAGACATACAATTTCGATTAGTATCAAAAGCCATTTTGACTAAAGATAGATTAGACTTATGGTATCCCTGTTCAAGATAGATAATTGTGGCAAAATTCAGACTCTCAAAAGGTATCACAAGTTTTCTATTTTTTGCCACCTATTTTGCATGATTTTCTGCCATTTTCTGCCGGCATTTTCTGCCACCATTTTCTGAGAGGTGATAGAAAATGGTCTTTAATAATTTCTCATACTCGTGTTGTCAATGTGTCATACCTGGAAGATCCACAGCAACAGCCCTATGTCCAAGGAGAGCCAAGAGTTGCAAGGTTTTGAGCCGGCTGTACCAAGTCTCCGAAAAGGAACGCCATCCATGGAGTAACAGGACGCCCTTGCCACTTTTGGGGAGGACGGATTGCTTTGGTGCAGCTTCAATGGCGAAAATGAGTTGACCCTGTGAAACCATTAAACCGCTAGTAGATAGATGAATTGATCTACAATATTTTGTAACAGGTTGTTCAGCTGTGTTAATAGACCTTATATGGGCTTTAAGCTAAAGAGAAATGGTCCACACTCTGCCTGTCAGAGTGAGTTTGTTAATTTTTGTAAACAGAACCGGTTCGGTCGATTGTTCAACAAGAACTTTAATGTGCATTTGTTGGTTCTGGGATAACGTTTCAAAACATCATGTATGATTAGTGTTGAAGGTAAGACAATTGGCTAACATTTTCTTTCGTTCAAGGTATAGCAAAAAACGGTTGAGAAAGCTATGTTATATGGGATTTCCCACGTACAATTTGGGCTGCCTAACCAGCCTAAGGTAAAGAGTAAGCTTCCATTTGTAATGAAGTACATCAGTTTATACAACGCCCCTTCACAACCAAGAAACTCACTGAGATGAGGGACACATAAAGCATAAAACCAGCTCTTTTCGGAAATCTAATTCCAATGATTCTCACAAAACGATCCTACATATAATCATGTATTTTCGTATGGGGAATTCACACGAGGGCGTGCCTAAAAAAGAGGGCCATATTAATTGTCTGTGAGTTGGACTCAAAGAGGAACAATACAACATACGGAAAAATCCGAACGTTTCATTCGAGTTTTGCTGTTTGTTTCAAACACATGTTACAAATGTTATTGGCTCTGCGTATTTCGAGCACTGCTTCCATAAAGACTGTTTTTGAAACTGTTCTACAAACAAGGAATTCCGTTAAGTTTTTTTATCCTTCGCCACACAAATCGTTTAAATCTGTTGGTTCGTTCAAGGACACTAAAGTCAATATCGGTCCACATTACATTATTATTATCATTATTATTATTACTATTATTATTATTTAGTTTGTTTGTTTTTTCACGGGCTTTTCTAAGCGCTACAGGGAATGCAATCCCCAGTACTATTAAAATGAAAGGTTATGATTCGTCTATTTATTACCTTTCAATCTTCATATGATATTTGGTCTACCAACAAATTTGAGTTGGCAGACGGAGCTAATTCTTGAATGTAGGGGTGATCTGGAATGCTATCTAAATATTTGTCCAAGTCTGACTTGAAAGATGCTACCGGATTAACAAGGCCTTCGTATTCCCTACGAATATGAGAGGGAAACAAATTAAACAATGAAGGAGCCCGAGAAAGAAGAGATGTGGACTTCATAGTTCGAACTAGCCTGGATTCTCGAGGGCTTGAAGGTGCTCTCAAAACATGCTGAGAGAAGATGCGCAAGATTGCAAGCTCCTCCAACTTTTCGTTATAACAGGGTTGCTTAAGCAGTTTTACATAGTGACGAGTCGATTTTGCAACCTTTTTCATTATAACGGGGTTCTATTGTTCTAATGAAATACTACTTCTTGAGAAGCATTTCAAGTGTTTAATCTGTTTTTAGCATTTTTACCAAAAGACTGGTGGATTCTGCCTCAGGATTACCCTGTAAAGTTGAAAAAAATGCCTTCAGTCTACTTGGGTGTATCCTTAATAACAGTTCTTATTTTTGTATCATGCAACTAAAAAAATGCATGACTAAATGGATTGTTTCTTTCCATGTAACTGTTTTACCCAAATACACAATCTGGCGTCTCAGAAAGTTCGCCAAGTAACTAATGAAAAATATTTTTCTTTTAAGCATATTTTTTTTCAAAATTACTCAATTGGTGGTGGTTGTCCTTCAAATGGACGGATGAACTCAAAATTAGCCTTTGAATGTTTTCTTCACTGAATGACAAATGATTCGTCTGTAGGGGTGTGATAATTTTTTGAACAAGTGTCCCCCTTATCTATAGTTTTCCGACTTTTTCATTGGAAAAAAACGGAAAGGGTAATTTTTCGGATATTTTATAGGTGTACTTTACAATGAAAGCCTTTATCCATACAATCCCAGAGTTTAATGAAACAGAAATATTTTGGCATATTGGTATCGCGCACGAACTCAAAACGGTATTTAATATACCACATTGGTTTTTTTGGGACATCAGCAATCAAATCTTCCAAGCAGGCCTTTTTATAACGCTCACATCCCGTTTGCAATTGCGGTGGAGTGAATTCAAACATGACTCAATTTTTTATCAAAAGCAAAGGGTTTCTTCCCTATAATGTCCAAATGCTACACACAATACTTAGATCAAAATGAGGCTTAATGTGATGTTGTTAACCTGAACGTAGACAGCCTTGTCTAGGACCTCAATGTCGTGTGCACTAGTGTCGAGGAAGGCACTAACATTTTCAGGGATGTCATTGAAGAGGTAGTCAAACGTTCCCCAATCCCTCTTAGTCATCATGCTGCTATTAGACGTTGTCATCCAAGTCCAAGCTAAGATTGTCAATGCGCCAAAATACAAAACCAACGACACATTAGATACTAGTTGGAGCACTTTTTGGTAGAATCTCTTCATGAGTGCCAATGTTGCTTGCTCCTTGAGATACACTCACAACAATGCGTAGCATTTCTATCTCGCTCCGTTCATGGAAACCATCCGAGTAGCACCTCGTGTAAAAAAATACTGATGGCTCTTTATTTATAACGAGTATTTCTTTATCAAAGAACCACTTGTGTGTTCCCATAAACAGCCTGAGTTAATGGCCGGTCGAATATTATTAACAACTGTGGACCTATTGTACCAGGTTGGTTATTAGCAGAACACTCACTTTTGCCAATCTTCGTGGCAAGATCGCAAAAATCCATCTAACCCAATATAGGTGTTGTAATGGAATGCAATCATATATCATACACTGATGCGATGAGGAAAATGCCGTTTCAGATATATTTTGCAATAATGCACATGTTTCAGAAGCTACACCCAAAAAAATGGATGGGTCCCTCAGGCATCAGCAATTAGTCTTTATCCCAATACAAATGCTTTTGAGAGCTAGCTTGTCAGCAATTGAGCCTTGTTATGAAATTGTACAACACTTTCAGCCATTGGTGTGGATCTTCAATATAGCAGGCATGTCCAAGGCCTCGAAAGACTTGAGGTGACGAGGCCTTTGGAATGTGGGTGAGCATCCTGGTGGAGGCCTGTCCTAACGTGGCATCCGTTTCTCCGACCACAATCAAGGTGGGAACTTGAACTTGGCGGAATTGGACCACGTCGTAATCGGTGGTGGACACGGGTGCGATTGGCACAAAGCCGCAAAAGTGGTCTAAAAGGAGGAGCAAGAAAAGGAGTGAAAAGTCATAAGTGTATGGTTCATGTGCTTTCTTTTTAGCAGCGTATTGCACATGGCTCTCTTTCTTCTCGGCGTTTCATTTGTAACGTATCAACGTGTTGAGAACCTTTTTTGGTTTACAATTGGGGAAAGTGCAATTCTTTTAAAGCGTCTCATAAAATATGTTGATAAATATATGTTGGAATTTTTGTGATTGTAGGTAACTACGTATCCTATCATATTGTTGACCCTTCTTAATTTATGAATATTATTATTTTTCCTTTTCAAAATGGAAACAACGCGAACATTATCTAAGCTCAAATAATTGAAACTTGCAATGCTCATATGGTCAAACTTATAATGGCAATTCAATCATTTTCAATGTAGGATTCCTTGCCTAAATCTCGAAGTTTCTCTAAAGATAACCTGATTATTCGGCATGTTCATAAAAAAATTTCCATGTGCATTATTTTACGAATTTGGTATGCTATAATCTGAATTCAACAATATCATGCACCCGTTCATCTAAATCCAATCTCACTGTACTAACTTATTTCATTCCTGCACAGCTAGCCATGTTTCTGAACAAAGATCCCCCAAATTCACGTCAGTAAGACGGAAATGTGATGATAGTTTGTCAATGGCATAGCAATTACTTGTGCTAAGATACACGCAGTTAATTGCAATTAATCTTGTTCCAGATGTCTATTGGTAGGAATTGAAAATGAAAAGGAGGCATCCATTTTTCGATGATTACCTGATTGATTGAAAAGAGCAGGTAAGGCATAGGATCCCGCCATGGATGGAGCCACAACCACCACTCTCTTCTGGGGATAGAAGTGATCCATAATGGCTATCAGGAGTTCTCCTCGCTTTGCTTTGGTAACTTGATCATTCATGGGTGAGGATCCACCATAACCTGACGAGTTTAACCAATCAGGAAAAAACACAACCCTTTACATTTTTATTCACGTTCTCGGCGGGTATAGAGCAAAAGAAAAAACTGCCCTTGTCGTCATTTCTATTTCTTTAGATAGCGAAGAGGTTGATACTCAAAAAAAAATAGCATGATGAAACTCCACTATTTCCTCCTGGCCCGTGGGTAAATAAAGTGCCATATGCGTCATACTCTTTAATTTTCCACGCAGATGAGCGGGACACCAACTGGAATCTGAAGGGTCAAATCGTCCTCGCTTCGGGTAATGTCATGTCTTGTGCGCATGCAATCAGCTTGGTCAATTTTAGGAATCAGGTCAACTTTTGAATTTTAAAGTCCAAAAATGAACAAAAGCGAACAAAGGTGTCCAAAGGTGGGCAAAGGGTGTTCAAGAGTAAGTTCAAGTTTTTCAATGGTGGGTACATTTGCATTCATTTTTAGACCTTGGGTTATATAATTATTTTACTCAACTTATGTATTCACCAGTAAATGTAAACATTTCGTTTTAAGATGAGACACTTTGTTAAAAGACACACACATTAAATGGGAATTGGCCTTGGAATGCAGATAAAAATCATTGCAAAAAAGTATTCACGATCCAAAATATTCGTTTTAATGAACCATTTTCAGCAAATACAATATCGTGCTATTGAACAAATCTCACTGATATTTTCTGAGATCAAAATTGTATTTTGGAAATAAATTATAGCTAGGGCACTTCATTGGTGGCAATGGACTTGCAATAGCTCAGCAGCTAGTTAATAGTCCTTCCTTTTCATTCTCCTCTGCCTCCTCTTGTTGCGGACAAACAAACGTAAGAGAATACGCTCTAAGATGCCTGATTTGAACACGGTATTTTTAGCTGAACAACTTATTGTTGATGCATCCTAACTAACACCATTTATAGACCACGAATTCTTGTGAGAGGCCCGTCAAAAAGCGAGTGATCCACGCTTTTGAAATTCGTTTAATATATCATGAACCCATGGGCTTCTTAAGGTGAATTTGAAGTAACATAATCTGTTTTGCTTGAACCATGGCAAATGACTTTTCCAGTAGAAGGAGGTGTTATTCACTATAACTTATCAGCAAACACATCGTTAAAAACTTCTCTGGGCATATTGAAAAAAAAAACCTAACAGGCATTCGGCATAATCTGCAATTTTTGTGGAAACCGATTAGGAATGTGAGAAACTTGTCAAATTCAGCAATTGGGCAAAATTATACGAATAACATTTTATTTGAAATGAGAATATGATATGAAGCTATCTAATTTTTGACACCTTTTTACTAACCTTACGCTAGCATAAAGGCACTGGTGCCTGCTTGTCGTCTGAAGTAAAAAAAAACAATTAAGAACTTGCCCTTCATTTAAAAGAAAATAAATCTGATTTTGGGTACGTTGGAAGGATAAGACAAAAGCTTTCAAGACTTACTTTGCTTCAATGAGTACGGCATCGTCGATGAGCCTTGTTTTCAAAGTAGTCCGTTTAAAAGTTGTTTTGTAGTTCAAAAGTTGCCCACCCTGATCCCATCTATAAACATCTATAAGGGTTTTTCAAATGTGTAAAACGATCTCTTCTAATTTCGATTCAAGATCTTTAAGAAAAGTCGATCCCCCACATAGGCACAAACCCCAATCCACCAGAGTCTTTTACTCCTAATCCTGGCATCCAAAGGCCTGTTAATAATGATCTTTCTTTCCTATTTCCAAGTCAGCTCAAAACTTAACTACTTTTCAAGAAATGGCGGCTGTCTCACACTTTTGACGCGGGAAGTAGATCCAGACTCATGTCTCATAAGGTATCTTAAAACCGGCTTTAATTCGACGACCGACGGGAATCTGGAGCATGTTACTAGCAGCCATGTATATCAGATTTCGAAAAAACAAATAGACTAGATACGTCAAGTTTTCGTTTTTCGACACAATGCCTCTCTTAAAACCCCTTCCATTTGCTCCGGCCCTAATATCAAGAATTACCCGTTGTTCAAGGAAATATACCTGGCAGATTAATGGCTACTGTAGTGTGACCCAAAGCCCAAAGCGTTTGCATGGTTTTGGTTTCGTTGATCCATATCCCAGAGCTTTGTCTGGCTCCATGCAATAGCAGAAAACGAAGGCCTTCGGATCCTTCTTCCTGAGGTTTGGCGACCAAAGCCACAATCGTCAGATCCTATGGCACACGGAAACAAAGATATTAACATATGCGGGTGGATTTTCCCCGACTTCCTCACCTGGATCTCTACCCGTTCCTTCACGATCTCGCAACCATCCAAAATGTTGGATGGGAATTCGGGCAATGGTGACGTCAGATACGAGTACAATCGCCATCTTGATTTTTCTAGCTCTTGGTCGCGCACCAAGAAGCAAAACACGAGAAAGAGCACAACAAATGCAAATATCACTTTCGGATTGAAAGCTAGAAAGAACTTCATTGAACCAGATTCGGATGATTCCTTGTTGGCCTCAGCAGCTGAATTTTATTCAAGTGTTTTTGTTTAATGGAAACTCGACGGATACCACGACAAAACCATGATGTGTGCGTTTTAAATCGATATATCACAGATGCACAATGCTATTCGTTTTCAAAGTCGCCAGAGCTGTTAACAAGCGCTCTTGAGTTGCCTGACAAAGTTAAAGATGAGGGCATGCCATCGGTCCGGATCGTCCAAGTAGCACGGATGTCTGGCTTTGGGAATGATCTGAGGTTGGCTCGAGGTTGGGATTTGCACCAGATGCTGAGCGGAAGTTCGCCCCAAGGACGTATCTCGCTCTCCGTAAACAATCAAAGTAGGCGTGTGGACCGCCTTATATTGATCGGTTGTGAAGAGATTGGTCATCACGGGAGCCACGGGAATGTAGCCACAAACCAGATCTATCATCAAATCAACAGCGCTCGGATAACTCGGAGCATTAAATTAGCATTAAACCACGGGAACATCTTACCCGGTTGGTTCATAACCAGAGGCAGGGAATATGATCCTGACATGGAGGGCGAAACCAATATGGGCTTGGCCTCCGGCGACAAGGCCCTGATGACAGCCTCCATGAACTTGGCTTCGTCCACAGTCTGGGCCGGCGTGTTTCCGAATCCTAATTGTAAACCGAATGCATACCACATTTGACCCAGAGATGAATCAATCCATCGGGCTATAAACCCCTACCTGGAAGATCAATGGCCACCGCTCGGTGTCCCATGGCCGAAATCGTTTGAAGGGTTGGCAGTTCCCGATGCCACGTGGAGGCCTTGAAGGCCTGACCGTGAAGTAAAAGCACGGTTTGTCCACTGGGTTCCACCACAGATCCGGGCAAGGCCTCTAAATACGCCACTTTCAAGCCCTATGACATGGAATGTGCTCCATTACGCTATATGGCTTACTCTCTCTCACGACCATGCTTCCACTGACTGTGTTCTTAGCATAAACTTCAACTTTCTGACTTTGTGCGATAACATTATATAACGTGGATTTTCAGGGCTTTAGGTCAGATTAGGTGCTATTTAGCGCATAGCATAAACTTACTTGAATGTCCACCTGGCGCTCTCTGATCTCGGACGGATGTTGCTTCACAGCCGATTTTATGTCTTGCGGGATTTCCAAAGCCAAAAAATCAATGTCCTTCCACGCCACACCCACCATATCTGAGAAGCGATTGTGCGAGAATAAGGCCATGCCTCCCATTACCAATAGCAGAATCAGAACCACCGAGTTGACGTTCCAGTTCCAGGGCGACAACGCGGCCAAGGGATTCCGCACGGTGGTTTTCATAGTACTGAAATGCGGTAATTCTCTAGAGTAGACAAAGGGCCACTTTATTACTAATACTGAATGAAGAAGAACTTAGGACAAGTGCTTGTGTGTCTACGTGTCTTTCGAGGATTGTCTGAGAATAAACCGTTTGTTTTGTGGTTTTGAGATGTTTTCTGCCGCACTCGTCGGCCGGCTGAGGCTTATTGGGCTGACGTCAGAGGTGAGGCTGGATTGGCGGCAGTGACATTGGATAGAGAAATTTGTAGACTTTGTATTTCCGATTTGAGTTTTGATTGACAATTGGTGTTAACTCTGGAGCGAAAGACAATGAAGCAAATGAAACGGAGACAGGATTACAACATGAGAGAAATGTGGTCTTAAACATATCATCATAATTGTGCTCAAATGATTGGGAAGACCCCAAAGTGAAAGGGCGGGGAACGGAGACGAAGGAGGAGAGGCACTGGCATAAAAAGGGGCGGGTTGTCTTTTGTTTTGCTTGACGTCGATTTTATCACATTGACCCCAGTGATCTGACTCATTCAGATGAGGCTTTAGATTTCCCGCTTGAGGATGATGGAACCGATGCTGAAGCAACAGATGCACGATGTGAAGAAACCCAGAAAGATGTAGGCGATGGTGATGAGCCAAAAGGCGAAGATGTACACGGTCCGGTTGCAATAATGGGGATCGCCTTGATGCATCTCGTCCATGAGAGGCTTGTAAATTCGATAGACCCACACGCAGCCTAGAGTGAGACAGGTTGAATTCATGATTCGATATCTAAGCGTAAATATCCGGGCAGCAGTATGAATATGAATATTTCTTCCATTACTGGTTAATGTTGCCATTGATGAATTGGACATTGTTAGTACTGATCTCCTAAGACGCGAGCCCGGCAAGGGACTCCGAGGCGTTCGAACATCAATATCTGCTTTTCGTCAAATTCGGCAGGTCTATGCCAGAAAAGTGTTCGCCAACACCTTTTCATGCCTAACCATTTTCAAGTCTTATATGGCTTTGAAAAATGCTCACCCGTGATGAACCATCCACACAGAAAGCAAGATATGAGTGATTGGGCTGGCGTGGTCCGATGTTCACGATCGTTCTCGCCTTGACACACACGGGTTATCACACCCAATAGGTATTTAAAGACAGAAAATGTGCCTAAAATGCATAGGAACACATTTGATTCGATCCCGAAGATACAAATAAAAATAGAAAAATTCTCTTTCGCCAGCCTTACCGCCCACGATAAGGAACACGGGAATGTAAGGTTCAGCGGGGCACTCGTTTAGGTAGACGGACCCAATCACGATCATACACATGGGGATGACCACCGTGATGGAACACGCGATCGTACAACCAATGGTGCCCAAGAGCAAGATGAGTAATTTGACCAGAAAATCGATAAAATTCCGAGACGCCTTGTGAGTATCACGGATCCGTCCAAACACCGAATCATACGATGGAGGATCACCTGCAACCCAAACAGACCATGATGACCTTTCACCTTTAAAAGGTTAAACCTTTCCCCTTCGACCTTCTTCCGTGCATGTCGCTGCTGCTCTGATCTGCGGACTTACCATGGACATCCACCGCATCTTCATAGGACGGAGGCGGTCCTCTGGAAATCCCTTGGTGAACCGGGACCGTGCCCGGAATATCATGATATGACGGCGGCGGTGACAACTGACTGGTGCCCGGACTTTCAGTTCCGGCTTGCGAGGGGGATCCACGGTTCGAGCCCGCCTCCCCCCCGCCCTCCACATGGACATCAGGATGATATCGGTCCAAAGATGCTACGCCCACGCCCGATGAGCTGGAGGCTTCCATAGGATTGATGATAATGCTCACATTCCGAGGTGACGTGTTCACGGTCAAAGAGGCGGGTCGATAGGAGGCGGGGTGCAAGTCTGAGGGCGGCATGAAGCTGTCCGCCTCGCCGGGGCGAGGGGATCGGTCTTTACTGGGCGTCGAAGCCGAGGTCATAATGGAAACGTCGATCTGGGTGGGGGCAACCTCGGAGGTCAATCGAAATCGGTGGGACATGGACCCTAGCGGTCCAGCGGGAAAATCGGCCAATCTCACGCTTAAGCGGATCAACGAACCAGGACACGGCACAAGCTCAACCCCGGGCAGGGACCAAAATTCCGGGGTGCGATCCGTGCGACAAACTCACTGACCAACAAGAAGAAGACAAGGAGGAGGAGGAGGAGGAGGAGGAGGATAACTTTGGCTAACACGGCGAACTCACTGCCACACTTCTTTGAGGAGGAGGAGGAGACTTTCTTGCTAGATGGACATCATTGTGGCATGATGTATTGTAATGCAGCAATACCAATGCTGTAGTTGCCAGATTGGGAGTGAACAAAGTGGCCAGAAACGTGGCCTCCCCGAGAAAAAGAGTGGCCGTCTGGGGTGGCTAGTCCTTTATGGCCCGACATGTGCCTTGTTAACATGGGTTCATATATATCCCTTCCGTGAAAAGCATACTTGGTTGGTAAGGAAATGTGCTACGTGGCGGTCAATATTTGTCACACCATTGGCACTCTTTTATTTCGAATGCCATCGATTTCGAATAGTTGCCATTGGACCCAAAGTGGCATGTTCAGGTGCCATTTGGCAACTATGAATACAACAATGAGCGTTATGAACGGAATGAATCCTGGAACACTAGAACAGAAGCACAGAAGCAGGCAGTTCAGAGAGAGCTCATCTGACAGATAATTACGTCAGAGGGCGCTCAGATAGAAGCACTGGTAGGAGAAAGAGTCTGAACACGCAATTATGCTATCTTATTTGTATATAATCCCATTTGTTTAATGCTAACCAACCAAATCGAGCATTATGAAATTGACACTGAAATGCATTCAAGTTACATGGACCGCACGTGGGTAAAAACATCACGACAACATAGCATTATCTGCTATTAAAACGCCCAACCAATGGCTGCTTATCTATGTATGACTGACTCATGGTCAGGTAGAATATTTATGGGGAATAAATGGACTTGAGTGGAACCAAAATTTTCTCTGCCCACAGGGCGGAGCCGATGTTGGGGTGGCCCTGACCATATTTTGTATTTTGTGCACATTTCCTCGGCCTGACCAAGCCCAAGGGAGCTTTCTTTTACCTTGACTCACTCCTACTTTTATCATGTGGCGTACTTCATAAACAGCATGGATCACTCAGCGGCCTTGCTTCTATCAGTGGTGACTTCACTTGAGTTCTATGACGAAAACCGGAGAATTTTCCCTATACATTAAAACATATGGAGTTTTGTGAACTCACGGCCACTCCAACGAAGAGGTAATAATAATGTGTCATTCCTTTAGGGACAGTTTAGTAAGTCAGTGAGAAAAGAGACGTGTTGGCTGATTTTGATAAGGGGATGGGAAGCGAATAGACACCTAAACTTGTTTTACCCTGACTTACCAGCTCGCCACCAAATGTCGAAAATTCCAGAACAACTACGGAAAAGATTTAATAGTACAACTTTGGGGTACATAGACGGGATCTGAGAGCTGGGTCTTTGTTTTATCTGTTGTGGTTGGATGTCAGTATACAATTGTTCATCCAGACCTTAACGTCATACACAAAACAACTCGTGCTCTTTTGACGGAAACAAACAATCAACATGGATTTTGACCTA
>NC_081442.1:1886339-1944704 GCF_007210705.1 Tigriopus californicus
AAAATAGAAAAATTCTCTTTCGCCAGCCTTACCGCCCACGATAAGGAACACGGGAATGTAAGGTTCAGCGGGGCACTCGTTTAGGTAGACGGACCNAGGTGGAATTCTACAATCTTATTACAAAGTCTCGAATAATGGCAGGGAAGGGAGGAAGATTGGTTGTAGCAGTAGCTGTAAGGTTTCATGTTCGTTTTGCGTAATTTTCCGACCGACTTGATTGTAGAATTCCGCCCCTGTGTTCACCAGACAACAGCAATCCGGATTCGACCTCCATGACCATTCAGAGGAAAGCCTGGAAGCTCTGCTATGACTACCTCCAAGGCTCGTGGAAGCAAATCAACCCCGAGGATGTGGTCTTACGACAAATCAGGTACGCCCGTTGATATATATACATATTAGATATTAGGTAGTCATTATCCTACCATTGGACTGAGAGGATTTCGATTTTCAGTGGTGGTCTGACCAATCTCATCTACCACGTGTCCTTGCCCAAAAGCCTGAGACCCAAACCAGGCGAACCTAAGGAAGCTCTACTCCGTTTGTATGGACAGAAATACAATGAGAATGATGTTCAGACCTCGTCCAAGGTGCTGGAGAATGTGATTTTTACCCTGTTGTCAGAGAAGAATCTCGGTCCCAAGCTCTTGGGAGTGTTCCGGGAAGGCCGCCTGGAAGAGTTCATTCAAGCGCGATCCATGACCCAAGAAGAAGTGCGGGATCCTTACCTCAGTTGCCTTATTGCCAAAAAGATGTCCAAGATCCATCGCTTGAACATGCCGATCAATAAGGAGAACCAATGGTTGTTCTCGACCCTCCATAAGTAAGTCCTACGCTCAAAGAGGATTTATGCAAGCTATTTGCTGGGATCAAACTCAATTGGAGTGGTATATTGTTGCAGGTATCAAGATCAGATCTCGTCCGTGACTCTTGATGGAGTCTCACAAAGACATTATCATCTGGCGGAAAAGCTGCTCTCGTTCAATTTTCCATCCGAAACAGAATGGCTAAAGTAAGATCACAATTTCCAAGTTACAAAAAAACAAGGGACTAAATTCTACAGTATCTCTTAGTTAATCTGATTTTGATGGCACTTAACCAAATTATTTTGTAAGTTTAGATGGGAATGATACTTGTCATGAATGTCGGTAACACAAAACCATGTTAATATATCAAATCACTCCTAATTGTAGCAAATGAAATCAACGGAAGATGTCGTACCTAGTGATTAAAATGCCATGTCTAGTTGAGAGGAAAAATGGCCAAAAAAGCATATTTCTAGCATCTAAAACCATAGAGAATAATTTTTATTCTGTGACATTATACAATCTTAGCTCAATCTAAGAACTTGCAGGTGTTAAAATGCCATGTCAAAATATCAGATCATAAAGAGCATATTCAAAAGAAAAAAGGAGCACAATTAGTTACACCATAATTAGTCGCTACCGAGTTGTATGGGATTAAATGTTTATGTTTCACTTGTTTTATCTCAAAGATGCCACAGTTATACTTTATTATAATTGCCCAACAAATAATACTGATCCTCTAATAACAAAAGTACAATATCATTAGTTGTCTTATCTGTTTAATCATCTCAAAATAGCTCTAGTTGATCATCATTCCAGCTTCACTTTGACTGTGATTTGGTACTTGCTACTTTGACCTTTTTCCATTCACCATCTGTGTGTACATAATGTAAAGGGCAAGTCAAGAAAAAAAGGCAATTTCACGTAAGAATTCCAGATGTTTTTACTTTAATATTGGATTTGAAACGAAAATCTGTATTGACTACTTAATACTCGAACGAATTCTTTACGCGCAAGAAAAAAAGAGATCGTCTTAATCTTGCCTAAGACAATAATTGATATTTGATAACTGAGGGACGGACGGAGCTGGGTGAAAACATGCTTTGCAGGCGTCAACTATGTTACCAAGTGAACACTAGTGGGGTCAATCAAAATAGATTTCTCCTTTTTTGTGTGTCTTCAAGTCGATATCTAGACGTACTCCAAATTGAGCAAAATGATGCAGGCAAGCATGAATGGGGCTAAAAGTCGATTTGACACATGGCTTTGCTAATTCAAATTAATGGCTGGCCATGCATGCCCCGTCAGTTCGTTTCCATGGGACTGTTGGCCGAATGAATTTAGCCAAAGATCTTTCCTCTTTCTCTTGGTCCTTTGAGTGGTGTTTGTCATGAGGGATACGGAATCTGAGCTCTCACTCTGATATGTTTGCAGGAAATTTCTCTCCAAGTTTCACTCTCCCATTGTGTTTTGTCATAATGATATCCAAGGGGGGAATATTCTTCTTCGACGAGGCCCCAAATTCAAGGAGGATGAGAAGCTCCTGCTCATCGACTTTGAGTTCGCGGACTACAATTTCCGAGCCTTCGACTTGGCCAATCACCTGTGCGAGTACATGTACGACTATACCAATGAGGACTACCCATTCTATTATTGTCTGAGAAAGAATTTTCCGACCAGGCAGAGACAGGTAACCACTTTCAAACTAACTAACTAACCAGCTAACTCATTATTACCAAGCATGTTTTGAGAAACGAAGCTAATTTTGAAGAGATCAAGGGGCCCAGACAAAGACGGAAGAACTATCATTGCAAGTCCCGTTAAACTTGTGAAACAACGAATGAACAACGAACATCTCTGAAAATGGGGAACTGAACAAAATGCAGACTTAGAAAAATAAATAAATTTGAATCATTACTTTTTACTCCATTTCATACTTTCTTGTAGACCGAGAGTAGTTTTCGCGTTTTTTTGCCAAATTATTTTCAAGTTTGCAAAAAAAAAATTCCCTTACGAAAATCAGTAATGGTGTGAGTAAGTTTTGTGCTTGAAACACTTACAAACATAAACGTTATTGTTTGTTCATTGATGGCTATATTATCTATTCAATTGTTAGTGAACAGAGAATAAGTATTTGACCGCCAAAATATCTGTTGCTAGTTTTGAAAATGAATTATCCCTTGAAAAAACCATTTGAGAAAGGAAAATTGCTGATCTTGCTAACAAGATTTATTCAAATTTGGATTTTTTAAATGTTTGCATGGCTGGATGGCACCTTTGAATACAGAAATGTTTGCAAATTTGCATACTTCGTTAGATTATGACCAATCTTGCTCAGCACTCATTAACCACTTTATTGTTGCCGTCTTATTATTCAAGGATACGCTCTGGGGAAAACTCTTCATTGTTGCTGGTTGTTAATTTTGAGCAAATTTTTTCATCATAACATTTCTTCCTATTCACTGTTTTGGTGTCATTGTCATTGTCATTTCTTTCCCGCTAAGAAAGTGACACCTATTAAAGGAATAGATATTACGTTAGACAATCTGATGTGGCTTTGATCGGATTTCAATGTCCCCTAAAAGAACCTTAAATGGAAGCTGTTATCAGAAAATGTATTATTGGGGAAGAGCTCAAAGGTTCAAAGTCAATTGATCACTTAATGGGCCTGACGAAGCACGCATTCCCCGTTAAGCAGCGCGTGAATGAATTTTGCAATCATTATCATTAACGAGACAAGCTTTGATCATGTAATAGCATTGAGAATCCGGTTTGAACCTTTGTGCGAAAGGGAGTTTGCAATAGCCAAGAGTCATTTGATCTTCTTGAGCTTTGGCCAAGCGATTCGATACACACACATTGATGTGTCAAAACCGTGAAAAGCTAGGATAAAGAATGCTTATCCAATCGGGTTTCGATGTGGATTCCAATGAACCTCACTCATAAGTTTGTAGCGAAGAAAGTGAGAGGGCTCAATTCACTTTCCCTTGTCGAGGACCTATTTGTGAGGTCGGGCTTATAGTGATGAGGAACAAGGAAAAGTAGGAAGTCGAATTAAAGGTGTGGCTCAGCCGAGAACCTCCATCCCAATCTGATCATTAATCAGGGAGAAAGTGAGAAACTGACTTTGGTGAGGTGCTTTATAGTTGGGAAGTCATTCATCCGGAAAGCGCAAAATGTGAACCAAATCGATCTCTCAAAAACTAACGAGCGCAATATGCCTATTTTGGCCTCGGAATTTTGATGATGTATGCATTCCAAATGATCAATTGAGTGAGGGAAATGTCGGAAGATTGGGCCTAAATTGAGAAATAATTTACAACCTGACGAATCTAGTCGATGGCTCGTTTTTTAACACACCCTTTAGTGGCATTGTGCATTGTGTCTCTGACCAGTTGAAGGGAAACTT
Organism: Tigriopus californicus; assembly: GCF_007210705.1. Taxonomy (NCBI): domain Eukaryota; kingdom Metazoa; phylum Arthropoda; class Copepoda; order Harpacticoida; family Harpacticidae; genus Tigriopus; species Tigriopus californicus. The sequence goes on from NC_081442.1 coordinate 1,890,552, forward strand.
TTTCGTAAGCTGCAGTAATAAAATTATAGTCCCAATGATTTATTATGGAGATAATTCTTGGATGTTTTTTTCTATGATCAATATCAGCCTCCCAGCAAACATTGCCATTTTTACTATCTCAGTTAATTCCGATTTTTGTCTTGGATCGTCATGTTACTACCTCTACCATTATGTCGGTGTATGATGCATGGAAAATAACTTTTTCTGGTCTTAATCAAAACCTACGAGTATCTTTAAGGACTTTGGGATGCTAGGATCTCATTTCGCCATCATAACGTTCATTTCCAAAATCTGATAGGCAGTGTCATGTCCGGTATCAAATTGGTTCTCCTGCTGTAGGTGGTTTAGCGTCTGAAAGTTTCCTTTGGAGAAGGGTCAGAGAGTGGAGGAGAATCGAACCAGGGACTCCCACATGCTAGTGAACCACTGTAACAACTGCGCCACGCCTCCTCACGTCAATATAATAAATGTTTCCGTTCATGGTATATTTCTTCAAGTGTATTTAAGATCGTAACCAACCGGCCTCATGGGTCAGTCAAGGCTACATATCATAATTTCAAAAATGCCTCGTTTGACATTCCAACCCAGTCCGACTATTTTGTCCTCTAAAATGGCAACGGAATGTCCATGTCCAGCTATTGAAATTCTGAGGACTGGCAATTGATCACATACCTACATCTTTATCATCGCTCACAAGGTGCTCTAAAGTTCGCAATAAACTTTCCCTTCTACACATACAGTAATAGCTTCAGATTATCCTCGCAAGCCTCAAAACTCTGGTATCCACTTTCAGATGGAGTTCTTTAGTGCCTATTTGAGCACGGACGAGACTTTGGGCGTTTCCACCTCAGGCTCCTCTCTTGGCCTTCCCTTCCAAGATCGGCTTCGTGAGCGAGCCAATTCGGCCGGTGCGGGCCCCGCCTCCGCCTCTCCGCCCAAGAAGAACCCAGGCAAACGGGTTCGTCACTTGTCTTGCCAACAACAATCCGAGATCCTGTTCCACGAAGTCCAAGCCTTCCTTTTGGCGCCTCATCTACTTTGGTGCATGTGGAGCATCATCCAATCCACGAACACTAAGATTCCATTTGGATATTGGGTAAGAATCCCCCGTTGACATTTGTCCTATACCTGTGATGTAGTTTTAAAAATAGCATTGCTATTGCAATTAATTGTATTACAGCTCGGAATAACTGAAGTAATTCAATTATGTAATAATGATTACAGTTTCAATTTTTTCATAACGAATTTTGGTGGATCTAAAAAATAGCACATGTAGAGCAATTGACAAAGTGCATCAGACCTCTTAGGCGTGCATGTACTCACTGAGACATTACCTCGCAATCTTAAAATCGACTAGCTAAGTTTAACTTCCACGTTAAGCCAAAGCGGTCCTGTTGCCTCTTTTCTAGTAATGAAAACACTCTCAAAAATACCTAACTCTAAATATCCTCTTTTTTTTTTTAAAGATTTAGGCTAATTTTGACCTTATTTTTGACCTCCTAGAGAAACTGTGACTCCAAAACTGAATGGATCATGGCTAGGCTATAGTGAGCCCAAAACCTTTTTTGAATGAAACATTAGTGACCAAAGTTTTTTTGCTTTGTAAAAGTATTGATTGTCTATTTTTGGCCATATTTGCCTTATTTGGGTACTATCTGTTACTGAAAGTGGTATTTAATCTGACCAAAAAGAGCAATCTGGGACCAATCTCAGCAGTACCGGATCGGAAGTTTGTTCGCAAACAGATTGGTTAACTCATCCCATGTATTAGCAAAATTTTACGAACACGTTTTAACCCAATAAAAGACATGCTTGCTCTAATAGGTTCTCTATCGTTGTTTTTTTTTCTCGTTTTTCGTCAATGTTGGTCAATGATTTATCCTCTTTCAATACAGATGAATGCAATTAAAGTACATCTTAAAAGTCATTCATTTGAAAATCGGATAATCTTGATTGAAGCATGTTACATTGCAAGTCAATTGTCAATAAGTTAGGTTCAATCATTTTCAAGAGTATGGTAGTTAGTTTCTACCGATTTGGCACTGAATATTGGCAAACATATCACATAGTTGCTAAATTCGCTGGTTTTCTTTTCTTCGGCAGAGCTACGCGTCCGACAGGATGGAGGATTACATCTCGCATAAGAATGCCATTTTGGCCATGACTGACCCCATTCTTGGGATTGGGCAAAAACGAACTCTCCATGAGAACTGAGCCCCCATACCAACATACCATCCATAATGCAAGCACGTGGTGTGAGCAAACTTGGGATGGCCGGAGATTCTCTTGGCATCTTGGCTCTCACCAACGTGATTTCTTCCCGTGCATTGTTGCTGAAATCCTGCATTTCTTTATGACCCAATGTGTGCACTTATTGTCTTACCGGCTATTTTTATAGTTTTCTTTATCTTCTGAATAAAGATTCGTGACGATCTCGATATGAATCGAAATCTAATCCACTTGACCCTTTTTACAGAGGAAGGTTATTATTGTTTGTTGGCCCGGATCTTGTTGAAGAAATCCTTTTCAATCTGTTTTAATCGCTCAAAAAGAAATCGATGGATGGTTCGTGGGGGTCGAAATGGTTTTGGAGGGTAAAGGGTGATTCCTAAAAGTCTGTCCAAATGAGCTCTAGGTATCGCTAAACGTGGCTTTTAAACTGTCTATCATTGGCTCCTAGACAATAACGGTCGGAACGATTGTCGATATAAAGTAAGACAATATTTCTCTCTATAAGTATGACAAATTTCGCGACCCAAAGAATAATGACTTCGAAAATGAACAACATTCAAGCATTTTATTTACTCAAAATTGAACCATCCATTTCTTGACCCCAATTTTGCTCAAGCAGAACACTAAATAAGATATCAAAAATTGCTTGCTAAAGTCAACGGCAAGAGCAAAACACTGTTAGTTAATTCTTAACCCGCATTTTTTCTAGTTGTTTATCTATTATATTTTATGGATTTCATAACGATACAAAGGATGTCATTCAATTTAAAAAAATGTCATGTCTGATTGATTAAAAACAAACTATAGCCCCCTTACGTTGCACAAAATATGTTTAACGTTCTGCACTTCAGAGGGCGCTTTGTCATGCAGCCTCTGCCCAATAAACGGCCGATTGGGCCCATTCCTTTTTATTGAATTACAATGCGTTTGTGTTGTTTTTGGCTAATTCTATGAAAATCTTATTTGAAATTAATGCCTCGGGTCACATAATGTCCGGAAAAGAAATTGCGTTCAAGGCAAGGTAAGAGCAGTTTATTTAGCAATCTGCAGTGCGTCTTCCCGTTTTCTTTGGCCCGTGTGGCGTTGCAAATAAGGGCCCTTATCACCAGAAATGGTCGGGAACAATGGTAAAACACTTGATCTACAACTAAATAATTGGTGTTATTAGTCGAACTATGAAGCCCCTGAACATAAGAGTTGGTCTGGGGTTTTGAACAAATACTTATCTAGACGTGTTTTAACCGATAAGGCAAGGTCAGATGTAACAAAGACTCGCCTCAAGCCTAACGGCAAGAGGTTATATATTTTCGGACCCCGGTTTACTCAATTTTTACTTTTATTTATATTTTCATTTTTTTCTCCAGTGCTGTTGGATCCCTAGAATTGTTATCACCATTCACGCTAGATAATATAATAAATATGATATAAAAAAAAAACTTGAAAATAACTTTTGTTAAAGATTATTGGCTATCAAGCAATTAAACCCTTTATGATTTGAAGAATAACACTACTGTTCTGACTTACCTTATGGTTGACAATAATGCCTTTTAATTATGATATGGGTCTAAATGTGCCATAAAAGTGAACAGGATGGATACTTAAGTCTCAGGTCCAATGTTTACGCCCCTCCCTTACTGACATCGTCAAGCGCAAACTGGATGGAGCAATTAAACCTCTATCTAGTAGTCCTATGTTTTTGAACCGGGTGGCACGGAACAATTCATGAAAGGAAATCTTGAGATTGACCCATTTACTCCCATCAATGCGTTAAGGGCATTTTACGCAATAGAGAGACACAAAACCTACTCATCTTGCACCATCCGGTCGATTGAAAAACCGGAACTCCATATCCAAACTCTTAAAAAGATAAAACTCTCTGGGCCAGATACTGTGTTGTGTGTTGAGAGGATGCTCGTACATCACTTACTTCTCAGACAGTGCTCGTCCAGGTTATGGAAGTGAGTTTCATTTTTTGCTTTGTACAAGAGAGCAGGTAAAATCTGCACCTTTCCCAGTAACACAAGTCTTGGATGAAAGTTAATTGCATGACTCGAACAAAAACTCAACGCTAATCGAGTCCGATGGTCGGAAACATGAGTGCAAGTTTTTTTATGCTCATTATAGCAAAAGAGGACTTTACTTTGCCTCGGGATCTTATGGATTGGTAGGTAGAGTGTGTGATCTGATTTTATTGGCGGTGAATTTTCTCCTCCGCCGTTCATTCCGTGGTTGGCACGGAGGATGTGGCTAGGCCCTTGACTGGGCATGGTCATGCATTTCGAGCTATCCTATCTGGTCTCCTAATGGTTGGTTGTCCACTGGCCCGGAAGGAGGCATCCATCCATTGTCGTACTCGACAATCCAACCAACATTGCCTGAATACAATTTCTCCGGTCGCTCAAGAAATACACTCTCCCTCAAGGTTTTTGTCATACATGATCGTATATTCAGGACCAATTGTGAGCTTGGAGACATAAAATGCAGGTCAATCAAGAGAATCTAAGGTACAAAAAAAATGTTACATTCTCCACTAAACCTATACATAATTCATAGATGGGCGCTTTGCATTTTGTTTTGAACGAATTATTAATTTCCCCAAGCAATGGTCTGTCTCATGAAATTTCATGTATGAGTTGTCCAAACATATAACGGGCATACATAAAAGAGCACCTTCATCGTCGTACCATTAGAACCTATCGTAACAGTCACTCTATTATTTCATTGGTAGGTAGGTGTTAATTCAGCAACAGGATTTAAGTCATACTTGGACAAGTTTTTGACCAAAATTCTTGGTCAACCCCACATTCAAGGGCTGCCCATATCTGCCAGCTCTAATTCGTTGGTGGATCAGATATTGTATGAAGTTAAGTAAATGATTATGTTTTTGTCTTGAACTGTTGCGGATCCCCTTCCCGGTAGCGGTAAGGAAGTCCGGCAAAAAAATGAATAAATGTTTTTTATCCATCTGATGATCTGCCACAAAACGCCCAAGTTTGCCGAGTTCAACAATTCGCCCACTTTCACTGGGGTTCATTTTTTGCGCGGAATTCCTTACCGCTACCAGGATTGAAATCCCAGCAGTTCAAGACAAGAAATCTATTCATTCTACTTAATTTTTATTTATATATATATATCATTTGATTGACCAACGAATTAGAGTTGGCTGATCTGGCTAATCCTTGAATATACGGTTGATCAGGAATTTTAGTGAAAAACTTGTCCAAGTCTGACTTAAATCCTGCTATTGGATCAACACCTACATAAATCCTACGAATATTTGAGGGCAGCAAATTGAACAATGAAGGAGCCCGAGAAAGAAGAGATGTGGACTTCATTGTTTTAACTAGCCTGAATCCTTGAGGGCTTAAAGGTGCTCTAAAAACGCACATTAAGCCTCTATGGTCACTACAATTGACCCTAAATCCTGGGTTGGGACAAAGCTCATGAATGCTTTTGAAAACGTACAATATCAGATACCTTTCGTACCTTCTCTGAGTACTGTACAATCCCATCCTTTCTAACCTCTCCCAATACGAGAGCTCTCTCATATCTTCAATGTTCCTAGTAAAACATAAGGAATATCATTTCAATGGACTTTCGCCACCGTTTTCCACGATGAAAGTGTGTTTTGAATAACAATGTTTTATTTTGTTTGTTTACTCATTGATACGCCATTTCATTGAGTTGATTTGGTCATTGGCACTCTTTTTAGTTGTTTAAAAGATTAACCAATAAACTCTTTATCCAACATTGACCACCTATGCTTCCAACCTATCTTCAAATCGATACTTTTTCCAAGCAAAATTAAACAAAAACAACTATCTCAAATCTCTAAGTTGTGGATTCCCAGAACCCCACAATAAATTTCTGTTGACTTTCTGACTTTCTAGATCTCGTGAACCATCCCCCAAGGTAACCGGAGGATAACAGACCCCTGACACAAAGAGGCTCTTAGCCTCGTTTTGTGCTCAAGAATGCTACTTGAGATTTCTTTCCTCAGCACGCTCTTCCTCCTGTTAACGGGCAAATATGGCCGTGGAAGCGCTTTCAGTTTCAGCTTCATTCCCAAATGAACCACGAGTTGGGAGCTCAGAAAATACCACCTTCTTCCTCTCGTTCGTTCATACTCACACACGCTCTCATTCGCGGGGGGCTCAAGTGCCTCTCTGATGTCGTCGGTGAGAAGTAGTAGTGAGGCTCTACTGTACATAGGTAATAGTACTAGTAAGGATGTCGACCAGTTTCGATTTCAGTTTCTCGTTGAAGTCTCCCGACGTCTGAAGGAAACCTACTTTCAAACGCTGGATTTCTTTGACAGTGCTCCTGAGAAGCGATATCTATTCTCGGGTCCCAGAGCAAAAGTTGCATGAGGCATACGTTCCACCGTAAACGTTGAGAACGACAATTCATAGTCAAATGGATGTGGGGGAAACCATCCAAGCTTGACGGAGTCCCGAATGATCGGATTGAAAATGAGACTGTGAGATAGTGAGATACATAGTGGGACAGTGAGAGTTTCTTTCTTGATGTTAGCACCAAGCAAAGTGTTAATTGGCGGTTCAAGAGCAAGAAAATGTACGTAAAGATGTCTCTCCGATTTGAAGAATAAGAACCATTCTCCTAAACCATCATCATGGAGTGAAAGTATCTTGAACGAGCTCCTCCAGTTATCTATCAGAATGAGTGCTCATCAGAATGCGGTGCATGGCCTACTTTTGGCCATGATGGTCCTGCATAATCTGAATGGGGTCCAATGTGGCCTCAAGACCTATTGTCTGGCCAATGAGAACGAGTGTGACGAGAATTGGACCCCATTTCCGAACATGGCCAGTGCTCTGGTGGGCTATGACTTGCCCAAGGGAAACCCATTCGCCACTCTTTCCATCGAGGATCCCGGATTGCGCAAGCAGATCTTCAATGCCACCTTTGAGGATGGCGAGGATTACGTGTTAGAATCCGGGATCACAGCCCGGGAATACAAAATGTGCGATACGGAATTCACCAATCGAGGAGCCACCAACATGAGAGGCTACGAAAAGGTAGTTCACCACATTTCCTCCATTTTTTAATGGACGTGTGTTTTTTTTGGATCTGTGTCATGCCTTTAGGCCTTGGTTTAATATTTGTCTTGGCTGAAGGCGTTTGTCGATGGTTGGTTCTGAAGGTAAGCTTGGGGTTCAAGGCGAGCCAAGATGCCTCAAGGCTTTTACGGATAGGCCTTCTTAAATTGAACTCTTCTTGTTCACTTTTTGAAATGCATTTTCTCGACCAAACTTGCACGGTCACGTTCCACTGGTCCAGATTGATTGCTTCTAGCCAATGAAATGGGGAAAAGAGTGAGTAAAAAGTAAGTACTCAGAAAATATAAAGAGCCACAGGACTGCTAAATTGTGCGTGCAGATGATCGAGCCAAATTAGTCTAGGCCTCGATTATGTTAGCAAGAAAGAACTTTTAAGTCTGATTGAGAGATGCTTACGTCATTTTTGCTTTTGGTTTCCTCCTTGGAATTAGAGTGCACCATCAGCGGCTCCGTGTGACTCCGTTCTTCCATTTCATGTCGTCCAATTGAAAGTAGGAAATTACCAGACGGTTTTGGTTTGTTACTGTTCAATGCGCGTGAGAGAAGTGACTGCCCATTTTAGGGTTTCTAGTGCCATTGCCCAATGTTTAGGTGCCCTTGATTCGATCTCGACAACTTGACAGACTTTCGCTCTCTGTCATTCAGTTCTTTTTGTTTCGTCGGCAGAATCAAAGTAAGACTAAAAGATGACCATATCATTGTGTGCGCACACGCAAATGCGCAACTAGAATAATGGGAAGGTCAAAATTATTGGTACGCTTACACTTCCATCCAAACTTGACCTTACTAACAACTTCCAGGGTTGGAATGTTCTCTCTAGTATTGGAATCATATCCCAGGGACACTAAAGCAAGGAAACGCCACTTGTTTGCAATCACCAAACCTTTCCCGCCAAGTTAGGCCTAAAATTTTGGTGCTGCAATTTTTGAATGTCGATTGTTGACATAACTATTGACGAAAAAATGGAAAAACTTTAGAGTCCCTTCATAACCATATTGACCGTTATTCCTCTCCACGGGCTTCAAATGCCATGATGAATTACTAAAAGTGCTTCTTGGAAAGCAAAGCCAAATCTTGCCAGGGCCATAAATGGCAAAAAAGTGAATAATAATTTAATAGAATTTGCGCCATTTATGGCCGCTTGATGGCAGCAGGAGGTAGAAATTTGCAAAAGAAGATGAATATAACCGCCGGTTGTTACTGAGGGTAGCCTTAACATAAATTGACAAGGAGAGATAAAAATGATTGGATTCTTCCTAGTTTGTAAATGGTTTGATTAATTGCTAAAAGTGCTTCTTGGCCAACAGATCTAAATGAATTTAAAAGGAATGTTAAAGAGGTCTAATGTATAATTAGGTAGTTGATGCCAGGGAGGTTTGCTCCTTCAGGTAGAGAAATTGCATTGTCAGGAAGCTTTAATTCAGTGCACTGATAGGAGTATGCAGAATTACGTGATCACATGTCTGAAAGGAGAGGAACAACATTTTGCTGAGAATTGCATGAAAATGTGCATGGTTGTTGAAGATCGCAATTTTGGCATAAATTTGCTCGTCTATTGTTTGAAATGTTCAGCAATGAGAAATGCTAACATGTACCTAGATTAGATGCAAAATCTTCCCATAAAAATGCGTTTTGCGCAAAATAATAGCAAATCCACTCAAAAACAAGACCAGTATTGGCAAAAAGAGCCAAATACTCATTCTTTAGTGACAAAAGATGAGTAGGAGGATATCAGCGATGGCTCAAACAAGTGGCCGATGGCACGTGTATTGTCACCTTTGCTTGCCAGGACTTAACCTGATCGCGATTTTAAAAGGCTAATTTGCAAATTGGGTGACTGAGCAGAAAGTTTTTAAAAGGTTAAAAAGATATGACTGACCAGCTCACCGAAAAGGCAGCTGCACGAAAGTATATTTTTGTCCTTTTTTTCTAAAGTTCTTTTGTTTAAGCTCTGCTTCTAGAATCTTCTTTTTCGACATTTTCCGCCTCTCTTTCCATTTGACACGGCTCATAAGATCAAGATACATCAATTTCTAGGCTCGGGAAAGTGAGTTTTTTTTAAGATAAGGCTAAAGCCAGTATTTTTATACAAAAGATGAAAAAATCTTTTCTTTCTGCAAAGGCAACCTATATTTGTAGGCAATTGTAATCAGGATAGTTTTTGGAAATTGGCCGCTACATGCTTTTACATGCAGCAATATTTGTGCAACCCTTTTTCTTTGCTCGAGACAAGCCAAAGATCTTATAGCCATGTTTTCGTTTCCAGTAAAAAAAGTCGTGTTTCAACTACCAGGTCAAAACACTCTTTAAGGATGCGCTTAATCTCGCAAGTCCAACAATAACTCCTTTTGTGTATTAAAAACCATCATGTATTTGAAGTTTGAGCTTTGATATTAGCATTGAATCCTGTCACATTGATTTTTAGCCAATTAATTTATTTTCATTAAGTTTCAGGAGGAGCAAAACTTCGACAGTTTTTTTTGTGCAAAAGTAACAATTCACCTTTGGAAATATTACGTGTTTAGTAATTTAGAATAAACGCAGAATTGGCCCCTTATTACTGGTAAGAGGTATTGAAGATTTATATCTAAAAAGTATCCTGTGATGTACCTATTGTCCAATAAAAAGCATTATATGAAGCAGAATAGGTGTTCTCCGATGAGTTGACCTTACCTGTGTCGAGTTACCCTGGAACCGTCTACACATTGTTTCGCCGAAACTACGGTTTTTGGCAAGTATTATTGTCATATAATTTTTTGTGTGTTTTGTTTGGGAAATTAAGATGCCAAAAAAAGAAGTTCAGCTTTACATCATTTGAGTGAACCATGAGTTCCCTTTCATTGAGTGACGGTAGCACCTTCTACCTCACTTAGCAGCGGACAAGTAAAGTCAGAAACGTGAGAGTACGCTCTTTAAATGTCACATTTTGTCAGTGTATGATTCATTGGATTACTTTTTGTTTAAGCATTATGGCACCATGAAATCACGACCAATACTTCCAAAAGACCTATCAAATTTTTGAACTGTGACTACGAGCACTTATGGCATCAAAATAGGAAATAGATATTCCATCCAATTGTCCAAAGAAAACCTTGTTTTCCTTCGAATATTTGGTGCATGACTTTGATCTGCTAAATGATTAGATTTGCTGGTACTTATGCCAAGATCTAGCGACTCCTTAGGCAAAAGAATAATATCTGACAATAAGAGATAGAGGGCGTTATTCAGCGCGTTGAAAAGCCTAATTCACCCCAACCTGCTCTTTTCTCATCAAAATGCTATTCTCACCAGATGATCCGAGAAGAAATTGCCAAAGAACCGTTGGCCAAAAGCAAAGAACAAGGCCACTTCAGCGAATAGCGGTAACCGGACCTCCGTCAACACATGTTATGCATGACTTATAAATCAAATTTACATTTAATGCCTCTCTTTCACGTGTACCGAGTATGAACACCTTTAACACCACGTTGCTTTGCAGGCTGCCAGTGTCTCGTCATCAGCGGGATTTGGCTTCGATATCGGGATCGAGGCTGAAGAGGACGGAGGACGCCATGAAGGCCAATTGCCTCCTGTGGTTTCAATTGCTTGGCAAAAGACCAAAGAGTATGAGGCTGTCCGACAATTCATCTTCAAGACTCGCGGAGCCATTGTGATCTCGGAAGCTCAATGCATCACGCATAAGGTGAGTCACAAAGCTGGATTTCGTACTTGGGAAATCGCACAAAGGGTTAGGCGCGCAATTACACTAAGACATTTCAATCACAATTTCCGTGGCTTGGTTGTCTTGGCTATTGTCTTCGAATACAAATTTGGTGACAAATTGAAAATTGAAAGTCATCGATTTGACATGTGCAAGAAAGCTTTGACTTTGACACTTCATTACCAGAAGTAGGGTAGAAATTAAGTCAAATGATCCTTATTGCTAAATAGAAGCCAAGCAGGATTTTTTGACAAACTCATTTCCAGCTCTTTCCACACTTAGGTGCCTAAGTTAACAGACAGATATACTACGGGCCCGACAACTTTTAAACACGCAGATGTAATCTTGTGGATTTTCATAAGCTTTTCTCTGGTTAGAACCCTGTGGTGCTGGTTTACGGCAAATCGATTCAGTCGCCTTCTAGATTTTGATTGATAGAAGTCGATGCTTGAGACAACAGGCCTAAAATTAGTTGGGACCGCTCTAAAGCCTTGAAACTAGAGAAAAAATGAAATTTGAAAGCGATGCTTAATGATCAATTCCAACACGAGCTCGAAGTCAATGGTTCGTCTAGAGAATTTCGTATATGTTTTACTTTGCTTTGTGGTTGACATGATATGTATTTGGAGAAACTTGAATATCTAATTGCTTAGAGCTTATTTCATGTGACACGATCTCTCCATAAAATTGCTCCTTCCAATGTAAGTGGAATGTTTATTTCTCAACCTGTAAATCCCTTAGGTCGTAAGGGATAAACATTAGTGGAGTCTACTTTCATTCGAGGAAATGTTCATACTTTGGTAGTGGAAACAACTACGAACGTGTGAAGTGATAGCGCGCATGACAAACTTGATATTTTAGCTTTTGTGACAATCAAGAACGAAAATTGAGAAAGTCAAACCTTGGCCAAATTGCATTTTCTAGATCGTCGAAACAAATCAATTTTTTGATCAATTACAAAATGATTGGTGACTTTTATGATTTTTCCAACAGTTCTTGGAACAGTCATGTCTAGCAAAATGGAGGTGATTTGTGCATATGTTTGCGCTAAACAAGATTCAGACTTGAGTCAGTCACAAGAGTCAGACATTTGAGCAACATATGTACAGACGAAATGAAACTAGGATTTTATCGTCACGTCGTCTGGCAAGTTTTGCAAAAAGTAAGCGCAGTTGAGACCGTTTCTGCACGGCCATAACAACGTCTTTTGTGGCAACCAATAGCAAATAAATCTGTTTTTTCTCTCTCGATGATTCTCGGGTTTGCAGCCGGTACAAGGGAATGAAATTCCCTGTAAATCATGGTGCGTCATAATCTATAAAAGTTCAAATAATTTTTCGTATCTTTCTTGTTTTCGTGACTCTTTCTGTAAATTTCTTCGAGTTTAAAACAGTATTGCATATCATTAGATCTCTCATCTAAGAAAAAAGGTCGGAAAAGTAAGTTCTGCACCCAACAAGAGAATTGGATAGCACTTCCATGAGGGTGTTTTTCTTTTACAAATTTTAACCACTGTAGCAAAAAGGAAGGTGTGAAAAGACGATCATTGGTTTGCAATTGTAATATAAAAAATATCTATTGTGCCAAAATGTACAAAATCGATTAATCAACAACAAACTCAGTGTACCGGGTTTGATAGGAGCAAAAAAAAAATCAGGCTGGAACCATAAAAGATGGTTATTTTTTCTACCGTCCAATTGTAAGAGTTGAAGGTATGTTCAGTTATACTAAAACTTGTAGAGCAAGAAGCAATGCCAATGGCTGAATTTTATGACGAGCATCAGCAAAATTATTTCAAAAAATCATGATGCCTTGCTATTTGCAACAATAACTATCAAAGGGATGTTGTTCCATATAAAAATGGAAATAACTTTTCATTTTTTTTTTCGTTATTTTGATCACATAAATATGACATTTTGTGGCTCAAAACATCACTTTCAAATCCGCTCTCTACTAATGGGGACTTTGAAATTGCGTCCCGGAACAATCAAAAAAATTTTTCCATTGAATTCCTGTGGCAAGTTCGCCATCACTTTCATTTACGATCAAGTTCAAATGGTTTGCATTCTTCCGACTCCCAAGCCCATCAACGATTAATGCGAAGAAGCGCATTCCCAAAATAAAACAAATACCGTGCAAGATTGATCCCTCTTTCGTTTTATTGCGATTTTAGGTGGATGTTAGTCATTTTCTGACTCCCGGTTTCCATCCAGCCTTCATCGAGGTCCTCAAGTTTCTCGAGAAGCAGAACTCGACGATCCGCCAAGAGCGAGCCTTCAAGAGGTTCATCCGAGATTATGGCACCCATTACGTGTCCTCGGCCTACATGGGCGCCAAGTTGGCCTCCACCGTATTCTACACCAACTACGAAAGGCTGAAGTATGGCCGTCAAAGGCTGTTCAATTGTTCTGCTGAAAATGCTTTCAAGTCCTTTAAACTGGGAGGATCCGATTCTGAGGATGATAGTTCTGCAGGTGATTCCACTGATGAGGACGATGACACATCCGAGGACCCCATGAAGTCCATGAAAATGAAGCGTTGTCCAGATATTGATAACCTCGATCAGGATCGTGTCCTTAGCACAACTTTCAGTGCCAAACCCGAGGAAGAAGATCTCTCCAAATGGGGGGAACAAGACATCAAACCCATTCCAATCAAATTTGAGTTGACACCCATTGTGAATTTGTTCACCAAAGAGAACTTGGATGATCGACTGAATGTCAGTTCTTCGGAGATTTTGGATTGGTTTCTACCTTTGTATCTCAAGTACTGCTTGATATTTGACCTGCAATGCACGGTCGAGAAGGGTTGCGGATTCAATGACGATTGCGAATTCGACGAGAACTGCATTTTGGATCGAAATGTAAAGAAAGGATTTGTTTGTAAAAGTGAGTGGAGACCTTGTAGACTTCATGCGGTGTTATTTCAGGAAATTTGAAGTTCTTCAAACTGCAACTGACACAATAGTCAGAGGCCCGTTTTTTAACGCTCTAGCCCCGGGAGTTAAGGCTTAGACTTTGCTAAGAATGAGCACATTTTCATACTGTTCAACATCTAAGCGCTTAACTCAAGAGGGGAGAATTCCAAGAGAAACTCGCCTCAGGACCCACGAATTATCGGACATCTTTTTGGTCGGTTTTGATAGTTGTAAAATGATAAATTCAAGAGGAAATGTCAATTTTCAGAAACATCTTGGGCGGATGTCGCTAATTGGCCCCAATTACCCGTCCAGGCGAAAACCGATGACGTGGAACCAAGATCAGTGGTTGGATTCGAACCGGATTCGCCGAACATCAGTTGGTTTTTTGACAAGGATCTGGACCAGAGTGGAAGTTTGAGTGTATCGGAGCTTTGGATTCGATACACCGAGCACAATTGGTACAACCAAAGATATCAAAATGCCATCGAAAAACTCATCCTTGTGGCAGATTCCGATTTTGATCGGTCCATTGACATGGACGAGTACATCAAGTAAGAAGATATTGTGCTTTTGGCTTGGTTTTGGCGACGTGCGTTTGTTTGCTGGTATCAGTGGCAGGGATGCAAATTGACACTTCAAACGCGTTTAAGCGGGGTTGACCCTTCTTTCACGCTCCAATGAAGCAATGACTTAATTTAGGCCAAACATTCGAATAGGCTGGGTGCATAGAAAACCAATTAAAGTTATCTATGGGTGGGTGGAATTGGGATGAATCAAGTTGTACATCTCGAAACCTCTCTAACGCATGATTATATTTTCAGGCTCCACGAGACACATCCGTGGTATTCGGAGCAAATCACCTTTATGTTGATGAATACAGACAATAACGATCATTTGTCCCGCCAGGAGCTCTTGGAGGCCTCCAAAATCTCCCCGGATATGCACAATCTAGGTTTCAATCAAAAGCAGCTTGAAAATCTTATTGATGGCTTGGTGAAGATTGGCGATAAGAACAAAGACGACAAAATCACTTTCGAGGAGTACGTGTCGATGTCTCGGGATGTTTTCGTGGACAATTTCGCACCAAATGTGTTCAAGCGAATCATGAAAAATAGATAATTAGGCGATGTTGGTACGTTAGAGGAACTCGGCTGTGAAACGCTTTGCCATAAACAGTACACTATGAATCCATGGTTACAAAGTTATTAACGTTCCTGGAGAGCTCAAAAATCCATGATGTATTTCAGGGTCTTATTAATGTACAGCCAAATGAAGAAACATGAATAAAGATCAGGGCAAAATGAGTTTTGGGTCTCTTCGAAATAAAATTACAATATTATGCGAATCAAATCTGGTACTACAATGTACTTTAGAGTGGGTGGGTGTGTCATGTGGTAGTTCCAAGTTGTTTAGGCCCCATCCGGAAACTAAGGGTGTGCGGTAACGATAAAACCGACAATATCAAGTTGCGTCTTGAAACGAGGAGTTCAGGTTCCGAAGGGGAGGAGCAAGTATGTTGGTAATTATGGTATTGCACTTGACTATCGAGCAGCAGGCCAGAGCTGGATTACTCAAAAAAATATCACCCCATTGGAATCTTGCATGAACTCATAAGTATCAGCAAGTAAGTGTTGTAATTAACGCTTTTCTTGCAACTTAGAATAAAATGTTGTGTGAATACAAGTTATTAAAATGGAAATATATGGTTTATCACAGATGAAAACTCAAGTCAATTAATTGAGACAAGAATCACAATCAACTAAGTCACTGAATGAAAAACATGCAAAAAATGAGGATGGCTAGTTTGCTATTCTGCCAAATAATGCTATAGTATCCCAACCATGTGGCGATCCCAAGGGTCTTTTACTCTATCAACTTGAATAAAGCAAACGAGAAGATCATGCCAAGGACCTGAAAGTAAAGAATATAACTTGGTTACTTCCAATTCAATATTGATAATGACAATCAATGCTGCATTCAAAAGCATTTGAAACGGTTGATTTTTGAATGACTTTTGAACCAAACCTACCATAAAAAATGAGATACCAAATGCCACTCCACCAAGATACATGGCATGGCCTTTGACAAATGAGAGGCCCCGGGTAAAGCAATCCACTTGATAGATCTTTTCAATTTGCACTGGATTGTCTTCTGTGCAATTCATGACCTGACCAAAGTCATCCAAGCGACAACAGCTAGCAGGGACCATGCCATCTAAGGCAGTTGGATTGATGCGAGAGTTCATCTTCCAAGCCATCCAAGGCTCATCTTCCATATTTGTCAGCCCCATTCCACAGCATTGCAACTGGAAAGCAAAAAGCTGTATAACTTGATGCCCTCTTCTTCCCTTACCAAAGGTGTTAAAAAAAGGAGAAAGTTCATCTCACATTTCTTTGGGTATCATCCCAGGCAGTGGTGATTGGATCATTCAAGTTGCCAGGATCATACTCTTCAATGGTGTGTTTCATCTCAGGTCTCAAGTTGTCTTCAACCTGATTCCGAAACACATATCCCAGGACTCCACCAATCAAGAGGACAACAAACATCAGGAAAAGGAAGATAAAATAGGTCAACAGCATACATTTGACCTCTTTCATGGCTCCAAAACAGCCCAAGAAGCTGATGACAACAATGATGCATCCCGCGATGATGAGGATATAAGCAGACGAAATGAACAGGTCATTCCGCAGCAGGCGCTCTATGTATGCCTTGTCGGCCAGCGTCCAAATTCCAACTGCTAGTACAACAAGGCCGCCCAACTGAAAAAAAACAAAACAACGCCCAAAATCAAACTACCGCACAGGCTTAGATTAAAACGGAGCACATTGGGACAAGGGAATCGGCCAATTGATTGCACTCCCCGGTGCATCGACAGGCCTGATGTTGACCACAATGAACTCGGAAACACCTTCTGACGCATCTGACGTCAAAAATTCCTCATCGCGCTTTGTTGTTCTGGACTACGTTACAGTTACTATTGATGCTCAGGGCTGTTAATAGAAGGGGAGGGGGGGTTAAATTTATGACACATGGCCTTAATGAAGCTTATCTTGAGACAATTCGCAGCATCAACTTGGCACAAAACTTTGCATGGTTACATCTCGGCAATTTGGATACAAAGACAGTCTCTAAAAACGTTACTCCTTCGTCTTTGTCTGACTACGATTCCACCGACTGGTACCATATGTAGTTGAATAGCGCCATTACATGATATCTAAATGTTTTCCTGTTTCCAATTACGTACTGACCGATTCTGCTGGACATGCTTTAATAACAAATGGCCCCAGGAGTCGAGTATCAAAGCATCACTTGAGATTAACGTGTCATTGTCCACATAATGATCATGGAAATGCACAATAACTTGGCAGGTGAAGACGAGAGCCGCGTGGCATAGGCAAGAAATGCACCATTGATCATGTAACTTTTCGCCATGGCCATCACTTTGACGGACAATTGGCCTCGGCCCTTCCAACATTGTGAGCAGTGAAAAGTGACTTGACTGACAGGATACTCGTAATCTTATGCAATTCTTAATCCTTCTGGGTTGGTCTCCCCCCTTGCATACTTACAAATATGAGAAAATTTATGATGAATAGGGACCATTTGACACATTTGCCACAGCCCTCCATGTCTGTTCCGAGACCTCTTCCGAGACCCATTCCTAATTGATATCGGTTCTATGTGCATGCACCAAGCAAGATCAAGCCGAATCCTACTTTGTTGAAGTCCGACAGCTTTCCTGAAATCAAATAGACATACAAAATCAGTCTCATTGTATTGCTCAACTGAATGTTAACATACGAGTAATCAAACCGATGACATTCGTACACAAGAAAAGTGAGCGATCCAGGAAACTATCTGTTTGCCTCCAGAACTTGCGGAAGTGAATACAGTTAGCCATTACGTGGTTTTTACCACGGTGAGTGGGCATTTTTAAATGTGATCCCGCTAATCTTAACAACTCATTTTTCTTCACTGTATCTGTAGGGATGCACTTCATACTAGTGCCAATCGAGTCGGCGAGATGGTAGTTGCATTTTTCACACCGATTACCGAACAATCCGTTGGACATGAAGCCAAACCATCCAAGCTCGTCTCAACCACGAACCAGGATGATGTTTTTCCAATTGTCCACCTTCCATTGAAGTATGGATGGATGACATTTACCTCATGCTCAAGTGACGAGGTGATTTGCAATTCCAGTATCACTCCCTCCATTGTAGACATTTTTCCCGTGTACACACTTCCTTCTCCGCTCCCGAGACACTAAATAATCAAACATAAAAATCTTGCAAAACATTAGCCATGGGTTTTGTTGTCTCGTGGTCACGGCAAGATATATCGCAAGAATGAAGATCAAACGAAAATTGATTCCAAAACACATTGGCGAACATTGCCATATTCTTTGTGGTGCTTCATGGCTCATTTTAGGAAGAGTAATGGGTTACTTCGGACTTCCTCCATTGTTGCAACAAGAGAGTTATATGCCTTCAAGTGCGTGAAGCATTATTGAATCCACACATCCTAATGAGAGTGGCCTTGAGAATGAACCAATTTGGGCTAATGCACCCTTGACAATCCAGGAAAGAACTTCCAAATGAACTGAATCTATTTCATCGGACTGCGGTATGCTCGACTTCTTTTGAACGCCAAGCAGATCAAAAAAGAAGCGGAGTAGGCGTATAGTTTTTGAACAGCACGAAATACCATTCATTGAGACAGGGTAGATGAACTTCATGTCTGGGAAATTTGAATACAAATCGAACAGGCAGATCATGTCGACCTATATTCCTACCGACCAAAAAGGTGGAGGAGAAGATAGAGGGCAGTAATACAGATTCGCCTTCAGGTGAATTGACAAGTTGAAATCGTGACCTTTCCCGGGGCCAAACTCCCGAGGAAAAACTCGATCCTACGCCAAATTACGAGTCCGGATGAGAGACGAAATTCAGCAATCCTTGATGTACTAGTGTCCTCTTCGAATGGAGCTTAGCATTAAGGATTTTTTTTTGTTTCATCCAGATGTATTGTTTATTGATGGTTCGATCGAGTACCGTATTTTTTCAATAAGATATTTCCTGGCATAAACGGTTTTATGTCTGACACTCTTATTGGAATAAAAACGGACAGGAAGACGTTCTTATGTGGAATATGTTGGGCCAGGTTTGTACGATAACCCAAACGTTGACCTTCCACAATAACCTGCCATTCGTCTAGCTCATCCTAAAATGATTTGAAAAAGGTTCGGGGGTTTTTAGCCCAAGTTTACAATGCTTCAATGTCCAAAAGATTAGAGCAATAGGATAAAGAATAGTCATCTTTGGGGAGATCAATTCGAGGCATGTCAGAGACTCCAAGTCTGGCTAATTCATCGTAATATCAGTAGTACGTTATTCAGATTGAATTATTCGGTCCGCACCCAAATTGAATCCCTGTTTTGGGGGATTTTTTTGGTTTTATGCTTGGGAGCAAGCAAGACTTTAATTTCAACATGGGAGATAGGCAATTCCACATTCACGAATTTTTGTCAAATAAATACCTTTAGTACCATTTGTTTCAAACTTTTCATTTAATTGAATTCCGGCGAATTGAAAGACTAACAAGATACCGATCTTATCGAAAATCATATTCGCCCGTGTGGTTTTCCAGCTTGTACGATGCCAAGTATTGAAGGGGGGGGCACGGCTAAGAAAAACGGAATTTGTACGCAGTATCGTCCATTTTTTGTCTAAACTGGACGGTTAAGAAAAATCCAAGCCATCTTTTGCCAAATGATCATTTGTTCCACAGACAACGGTCTGTGGAACCTTAATGTCCTCCCACTAAATATGCGTCAAATACGCCTCTTAATCTTCAGAAAGATCAGCTTCTGGTCACACTTTGAACCCAGGAGACGTCAAAAACGGTCAAAACTTCGCCATAAAACAAAATGACTGGCCGGCACCAAATGCAAAAATGAAGTCGAAGGAGTACGATCTTGCTAAAATATTCAAGTTCAAGTTTCAATTTTAGGAAAATTTCCCGATCTTGAAAACTCTTCAGCTTCTGGTCACCCTTCCATTTGAAAGACCAAAATGGCTGCAACGTAAATCATCGGACAAAGTTAACGGGTTGACATTTAAGGTCAGTTGAAGCTAAATCGGAGAAGTGTATGTGATCGTTGGCCAAAATTCTCCAGCCCTTTCCTTAGTATCTTTGTTGGTAGTCCTTGAAGCAGATAAACAAGATAAAGGGTCTTCTGCTTGATTGTGTGTGTACCGAGGACCTAAGAGGAGGCTATTTTTAAGTAAGATTCGTCGGTAAGTCGAGGCATAAAACCTAAATTAGGTCGTCTTCAATATATTCGTTACATTTCAAGGCTGCTCTTATTCACAAGTGGCTACATACCCAAAAATAGCAGTATAAAAAAGGCAATATTTCAGAAATTAGCTCATCCTCCCTTACAAGCTAATGAATGTGACCACAACCAATGCCAGTGGCAATACATTTAATGAAATAATGACCCTCCGGTTAATCAACACTTCAGTATATACACTCGAACCATCTGGGTCAATTCGCGCGTCATTCCCAAGATCTTGATATCGTTTCAGGCCCTCCAAAACCGCCATCTCACGTAGTGTTCACAGGTTTGGAAGCCAGAAACAGGTTGGGCTTTGAGAGGACTACAATTTTTTGGCATCGGATATATGGATGACCACACCACCCGAGCTCCACAAGTGAGATCCCGAGTTGCTGGAGTCTGTTCCTACAAGGTCACTCCGGAACCATTCAGGTAGACAACACCTTCGGATGGGGAAACTGAGAGGGCGAAGGGAGGAGACCCAGCCCATTGCCCCAACAACCAGCAACCAGCAACGACTGGGACTGGTTTCAGTTTCATCGCCAGCTTCCTCGATGTGGTTAAAGGCAAACCCGTGGGTTTCAGAGCATTCCCGAGCCAACAATTCCTCAAGGAGATTGTTGCGTGCACCTCGCATGAGCTTCAGTACGAGATACTGATTGGGGTTTCCACGGTCACCTCATTCCTTGGTGGAAGAGAATCGGGAAGCTGTCAAACAGCCCCCCCCTCCCCTCGAAATGTGGCGTTTGGTACATTTTAAAGAACGTCATTTTTATTGGGCAGGATTCCTTTATGAATTCCTTCAACCCCCAGACGAGCGTTCTATATATCTATATATTTTGCATGTAGATGGCATGTCTAATGCTTGATGTTTTTACCCTTCGCCACAGAACCGTTCGTCAGATGACTTTAATTCGCCTGCGTAATTTGAAGCCTCTTCCTCGTTTGGAAACTTCATGCCTCTATCTACATTGATAAATTGACACAACCTTGACTGACTGATCAGCAACGGCTTCAAGTAAATGGTCGTATACCGACAGGTAACAACGAACTACAAAAACAATGCCTCGGGGCCTGTTTCGACCTTGGTTTGAACTCGATCAAAGAATTTCTTCGCTAGATACATTTTGTCGTTCCCGCTTCCCCCGCCCTTAATGTCAGACCGACGTTCAAGTTCATCGCACTTAAACGAATCTTTCTTTGCCACCTTAATGGTCTCGGCCGAAGACGTGGAAGCCTTGGTGGCGAACTACAATTTCAGATTTCAATATCAACGTCAAAATTTCGGCCGGGAACAAATGAGGATTGTTGGAATGAAGATGTCCCTCGGATAAACGCGTCAAGGCTTCTCGTCACGCCTCCTTGTTTGTGTACGAACATGAATGAATTGAAGAAGTGCGAGACAAGGAACGAGTGAGACGAAGCTGTAATCGAGCTTCCTTTTTCCATGCAATGATCTTTCGGAACCAGATTTGAACTAATCGGACAATGGAAGATCGTCAAACATGGTAACTTGGCATTTTCTGATATTTAGCCCCAATCAATCTTTAGTCCACACAATTGAGCCGGAATTTCCACCAAACGGAATCTAACGGATAGCATTTCGAGCGTCAGGGGATCGATTTTTTCTATTGATCATAGACAAACATGTGGTTCCATTGCGGCCACTGATTGATCCTCATTAGTGGACAATACGGAGCAACTGCGTGGACAATCAATTCATATATTGGGCTTATTAAGTGCTAGAATTTGATTGTCTGAAAAACATATTGCTCATGCCCATTAAATCGCACTGCATTGATAATTGTTATGATTTCTTGGCTAAAAATATCATACGGAATATCGAGCAATGGCAACACCAAGGAGTTTTACAATTGAGCGCGTCATATCTGATATGAAGTATCGAAGAATGAAAGGTTAAAATCATTTAATGAGTTCTACCAATCTTTTCGACAGGAAATACAGGATGAATGAAGAAGAAGTACTACCCAACATTTCCGGAAACCAATTAAAAGAATGACGTCTTTGCTCAAACGAGTGACACCAAGAACCTCTGTAAAGAGCTTTTGCATTTCTCATTTGAAGCACAAGTAAAAGCATGAGATTTGACAAAAAAAAATGATAAAAGACGGGGCTAAAAACTGCGTTGCTTACCGGGCCAGCCAAAAGTTCTTAACTATGATTTAAAAGCCTTTCAATTTCCGATACAACTTCAAAATCGAGCCTTTTCTCCTTCATATTGTTTAAGGAGACTAGTGTGGTCATAAGAATAAACTTCCCTCGTTTTTTAGCTCATTATGCCATTTTGATGGTTCATGACACAATTCGAAGCTTTAATGAGACCAATGGTAAAACGGACTGTCCTACATCCATATGGATACCTCAAAAGAAGAAAAGAATCGAACTGAATTCTCAGACATATAAGAAACTCCAGCTAAGAACGGACATTTCACCAAGAAATACTACCAAATTCACTTCACAAACTTGTGAAGGATAACCAAGAGATGTCTCATTACAATCTTTGGGAATGTTCCTTCAATAACAAGCTAAGGCCACAATCCAGAAGTGAATATGGAGATTTAGGTTTTTGTTGAAGACAATTAAGTTCCATATGAGAGAGTCAACATCTTGTCTTATTTTACCATGATGCTATGTTATTATCATATTAATGGTAGAGATTGGGTAAAAACTCATCAGCATAATATCTATCGATGAGAAAAGTATTGATAGACCTCATCCTACACTCATAGTGGCATGGGGTGGTGTCATTACAAATGACAGTGTAAAATCTCCTCTCATATTGATTGCCAAGGGAGTGCAAACCAACCAGAGTGTTTATCTTGCTGAAAACAAGGTCATTCCAAGGATTGGATCTGAGGAATGGGATTCAATAAGATGGTGCACCAAAAAGTGATATTTTTTCAGTTGGCGGTTTCACCATTTTCTTAAGATTTCAATCCTTAGGATTTTTCTATCTAATCAATTCTTTAGAGGATGGTTGGAGACAAAGAGCATTATTCATTCTGTTTATGTTAAAGGATTGGCCTTACAAAAGCCTTGGACAATCTTGATATGGAATTGAACCAAACAGTCTCTACCTTAGTGCCGCTGAGATTTCAACTTATTATTCTGGATAGAGGAGGCTTATGTGAATGACATTTTTTTATCAAGACGTCATCAGAATACTCTTATCTCAAATTGGTAGCTAATGCATTATCCAGTTAGTTGTCAGGTAGGGTAGCTGTGGCTAGTTATTGGTGGTCGGGAAGTTCTGGCTTACCTATAGAACCAATACAACGTCAAGTTAGAACTTTAATTGTGAATCATAACATCAAAAGGTGAAGACTTAAAGTTAGAATGGTCATAAATCAGTTTCAATGTAATTTTTTTTTAAAACAAGAGCGTATGATGCTACATTGGGGAAAAATACCCAGATGTATATGGTTATTTCTAATGCAAGCAACCACTCGAAGGATAGGAATGATAAAATCATGCCAGGATTTTGGCATGCCTAGTAACACCCACCCCTCTAATACTTTCCACGACACTTGATGCCCACATTTGATTGGGTTGAGAATTGGCTCACAATTTCTTAGCTACAACCCCACCATTATGATCACGAAAAACAGGATAGGTTGAAAATATTACAACTGCCGAATTCCGTTCTTAACCTGTCAGTCCACTGATGGAATGGTTCTTGGGAGTGCTATAACATCAAGTACCATTTATTTTACATTTGCAGGACACTAAATGCTATTGCAAAATATGCAACCCCTGACATGCATTAAACAAATATCTTCCAGATGATTCACCTCGAGGAAGTTCAACAACACCTTCAAGCACCTGCTCTAATTGACATTGAAAGTGCTTCTGGTACGAATTAGTCGGGACATCTTGCCGCCTATATTCGAGTCCTATTCTTATTCAGATTATGAAAGAGCATCATTCAATGAACCTGGCCTAATTCTAGGAGTTGATCCCTCTCAGCTCGGTTCGTGGGATTCTCAATTGAATAACAAGAATTGGGAGATGATTTGCATCAACCCGGATGGAGGTCACATTCTTTTCAGGGCTTTAATGAACTCATTTGTAGTCCTGAAATACACTCACATGCTCTATGAATCCCAAAATCAATGGCTAGGACTGAACACATGCAGATTTCGAAAGGGGAAGAACGGCCAACTATTTTAGAATTCTAATAAAAGAAGCCATAAAGAGGACCAAGGGTCATTAGTATTGCTAGGCACTTTCAATCGACATGATTATAGCTTGGCTAGAGAAAAGCTTCGGACTCGTTTGTCTATTATTTCTACAGAATATGGACTCGTTTAAATTCTTCGAAGCGGATACATACTTCATTTTTGAGGTTAAACTTGTTCAACCGAGTATTAACTATGTCGTAACCACAAAATACAAAAGAACTATGACGTTCGTATGAAAATGAATACATTCCATGATCTTACTTTAGATTTGCACTAACGACGAGTGTGTTGTGACTTTTGGTAACACCTCAAACCAACGTGTCATGTAATGAGGAAGCTCTAATGAAAGATGAACAACGGCATTCAAGCCTAATGGGACTTGGTGGACGGAAATATTTGGCTTATTAATGCACGACAAACAAATGAGATCAGCGCAAGGAAGATGATTTGCCATGTTGTCTGAAATGTCATGCAAAATGGCTCTTCAAGAACACGAGCCACATTCGTGGCAGATGTTAACGACATCATCAGTAACCAAAATCAAGCTAGAAATGATAACAATCAACTTTTTCCCTCTCAAAATTCAATTGTTCATTACTATGAACAATCATCAACACGCATGACAGAAACTGTCAAATTTCGAACGAACTCGTATCTGCTTTAACGGGGGATTTCTTTTGGTCATTTGTCATTAGATGGAAATGGGTTCTCGAGATATTTTTGGCCTCAAGGTCGTGTAGCCGGGCTGTTGGCCTAGGAGTGGGTGGCGGCCTTTAGAAGACTAACGAGGGGATTCAAGGTCAGACTCGAAGGAGGAAAACCCTTGAAAGACAGCTTAAAGTCCAAACTAATGACGTGCCCCAAAGTCCATTGGCGTGAAAAGCGACCCAAACGAATGGAAGTTGACAAAGTATAACATTGCAATAGATCATATTGAAGATTATGGTGAGGATGAGGATGAGGTTGACGTTTGTTGCGGTTCATTCCGTCATGGCTTGCAGAATCACGAGAAGAATATCCACGAATTGAGGTTTCAGGATCTCTCTGTCTCTTGTGCTAAATGAAGTTTCATGGTTGTTAGCTATCATTCCGATTTGAAAGACGGACAAAAGACAAAATACCAAGAGCACAGTCATAATTTTAAATGAGATGAACAACAACATGATCATCATCATTGCGTTCCTCTTCAGGCTTTACAAAGGTTTCATGGCTAATCATCAACTTCTATTGAAAGCCAACGGTTATTTAACCAACAACTTAAATCCAGATGACTGAATCTGCTTCTGGCAATAATTAAGTGTGCTATTTTTCAATTTTAAGTGACGGGTGATCCGAGACATTTTTTGCATTGGCCATTGTCAAAATGTATCTCGCGGCTCAAACAACATATATTGAGTTAGGCGAGCATTCAGAATCTCAATTCGTTCCACCACAATCCATTTTTGACGCCTGTTTTAGACCGAGATAAAGCTTTTCTTGGAATGAATCGTCAAAACGGAAGTCCGGACTAGTTATGTCTAACAATCAAGGAATCAACCCCGGTTCCTTCATTTGTTGAGTAATGCGCATTCCTTCCATATCCAGGCCCTAATCGTCAATCGATCGAAACTTTCAGAGATCTGGAATGGCATGACCACATACATCACTTGGAATTACTCTTGAACAGGTTTGGCAGGACACTTCCAATCTGCTTCGAGAGATGCTTTTGAGCTATTGTGACAACATGGCCTTGATTTTTTCCAATCTTTCCGACTCATCGGGTGTTTTGACGTTTGTTATAGGGCGACAGTGATTCCCATTTTTTTGACTAGGGGAGATGATGGCATCCCGTTAATCCTTCCTTAATTCCTCCTCCATCCAACCCCAAGTCTTTTGAACGAGATTTACGACTCAAAAACGATCACGACATTTCAGGGCCCATTCCAATTATTAGGGGAGAACTATCCGATCTTTGACAATCTGATCGAAACCGAAGCAGTTCATTTTAGGAAAGACACATTTGGTCATTGTCTTCAACTCCCTTCCTCTAATAACTGATGGGGAGCACCCAATCTGTCCTTATTGCCATGGGACATGAGATTAGAGAAATTCCTCGAAGGTCGTTGCACAAAGTGTCTCGTAAAACCAAATGGATTGAGACCCATAAAGCCAAAGCTTTCTTTCAATTAGGAAAGATCAGGGATGCCTATTGGCTCTTGGCTAATCCATTCCCAAATGCCTGACCTTGCATCCCTAAAACTCTCGACGCTTCTTGACATTTCAAATGACCTTTTAATCCCATGCAGGAAAAATGATTAAGGCGACCCTGACCAGGGTCACGAGACGTAGTGGGAGTCGTGGGAGGATGCCTAATGGCTTATGAACAAAAGGTGGGGTCAGACATGAGGGTGGATTATGAGATATGCGTCCCTTGAGAGTCATTTCCTCAGACAGCTTTAGAGACCCGCACCAAATGGAATGAGGAGTTTTACGACGGCGAGAGCTAAATTTGGAGTCCCTTGGGCTTTCTAATGGCATCTGTCTGTCTGGAGGCGTCCTGATATTTGCACTCAAAAAGTCATGAGGCCCTCTGTAGCTCATGTCCTTTGAAATAGGTGTGACTCATTGGAATCTATGTATATCATCGATATATTTTAAGAACACCCAATGAGGTTTCGCTTCCAAGGAACGTCGGATGACGAATCTTATTGGTAATTGTCTTGTTACACATTTCAAGCATTGAGTCACAGGAAGCTCACGCATCAGTCAGGTGATCATGGGATCCTCTGTTGTAGTATTTGCGGAGCGATCAAGGGATGATGAATCTGGCCATATTATTACAATGGAGAGAGGCTCGAATTTTTGGTCCAACAACCACTTTAATTGGCCATCGGAGCGTCAAATCTTCCGCAAACAAAAGTCCTCGTGGAAACCATATGTTGGTTGGAGGTTATCTCTTCAAACCACAACATTCATTGGAAACATTCGAACGGTCAGCAATTTGATCTCCTTTGACGTGTACAGCGTGACCTCAGAGATCCGTCCGCCAATCCTGGATTAAAGCGTTAGCCTCTATCCGAAAAACTATACCGGAATTGAATCAAAACCTGTCCTTCAAATCTGCTAACAAAATTTGAACTGTTTACCGAGCTAGACAATAATCTCCGTAATGGTTAATTTCATCGGAGTGCAAGTAGGCCTGGATACTGTTGTACAACTCCGACTCCCAAGCTTAGCAAGACTCGAAGACAATGGTAAAAGAAAAGAGACGTTTTCTCATGCATTTCAGCCGAATTCGGGATTCTTTTCGTTTACACGCAGGACAAGGAAGAAAAGAAATGTAGAGGTAGAAGTTTTTATTCCCACTCAGGACCGTTCGGAGTCGACCAAGTCGGAAACCAAGGTAAACCAACCGAACGCCATAGATGTTCAACTATTCCGCTGACATGCCCGATGATAATATCAGGTGAACCTAATCAAGACAAAGAACCACACTTTTTAGCTCATAAAAAACGAGGCAAGAACACAAAAGGCCCTCCCGTTGAGTTGAGTGAACGCTAAAAAGGTGAGCACACCAGTCTCCACCTAAGGGAGTCAAGGCTATCTTTCCAATTTTCTCGCTTTTACTCATCTCCAAGCATTTCTAATTCCGATCTGTGACGCATATGGAAGATTGCATCACCACTCCGGCCACTTAGGTCACCACCAACCAAAGCTTTATTAAGGTACACAGGACTGACAAAGAACCTCATGAAGTCGAGAGACTCAAAGAAACGTGCACGAAATAGGGATTCAAGAACCGCAATATAGGACAAAAATACCATGTCAATCCCAAGGCGGTTCTATTAATGAAACAAGTTCGAGAAGCAGGGTCACTCAGCTCTTCAGAAAACACCTCCACAGAATGGAATAAACCAGTTTCATAACTATGCACACATGGAACCCTCATCGGGTTCATCCAACCAAGAACCACGCCTGCCAAGATTGTCACTTATTCAATGACAGACTTACACAACACAAAGAGTGATCTTACCTTTTCGTAAGGATTCTTTTTGCTCAAGATCGTATTTTAACACACTTCACTGATGTTCCCGAGATTAGAGAACTCATCACATCACATACAAGCACAGAATGAAGTCGTTGAACACCTTTCGCTAAAAAAGGGCCCTGCATTCAGGAATTCACAACGCATGCAACTGGGCGATGGGTTCGGCTTGAGCTGCCAAGCCAGACTATCTCCAAACCCACTGATCTCCCAAAAGGTCTTTCTTTCCCGTTTCCGAATTCGTCTTTCCCCTCCAAGTTCTTCTAAAGGTACGTACGTATGTATTATGTATATGGAAGAGGGGCCCTTTGGTTGGCAATCCGCGGACACAAATCCCGCCTCTTAGGCTCCTTAGATCTCTTACGGGGTCTGGAGTCTTTTTTGGCTACTATCCTTAGCGCACTTCGCCACGATCAAGTACAGTCCCAAGCTAGGATTCCTTGGTCGAGAACGGCAATACAGTGGGGACGGATGAGAGCGACGCACTGGAAGAACCCTCGACTCACGCTTTGACTTCATTTCCTTCTGAAGTTCCGAAGCCCGCGCGCCAAAATCCTAAAATATGGTGGCCAGTTCAATGGGATTTGGTCAGGGTGTCTATTATTTGGAATCAGTCACGGTGAGTTGGGCATAGTTCATAGGGAATGATAATGAATAGTTGATTATTAATTGTTAGGGCTCATTGAGATGGTAAAGTGTATTCGTTTACACTTGATATTTAGGTAATGGATATGTTCATTTGCGCGCCAAATTTCACATATTTTTTTTTAAACTTGATGTTTTTCTTCCATTCAAAAACCTAATTTTGTGTTTCGACCGTGCTGAGACTAAAAAAAAATGGCACTCGGATCGGGCTTACATCAGGACACAAAAAGTTAGCATTAAGCGAGTAAGATAGTCCGCTTTTTTACGTTTTTCACCAAATTTTGTGCTGTAAGTAGCGAAAAGTTAAAAGTCGATTTTATTCGTACTTGATGGCCTAAAGCTCTAGTATGAATACTGCTGCTTTTGAAAACGCCATTTTTTTAAAGTAGCACAATTAGATGACTTATGCCATCTATGATTTAGGTACACTGGCTTACAACGAGAATTGCGCTATATTTAAAAGTTTAGAATTTGTATAATTCCAATTGTTACGATACACAAAGTATAATCTTAGTTTCTTTCATCAGAAATTCATTAACATTGCTTTCGCATTGCTTTAAAATTCCCGTGCCAATTTGGCGATCAACTATTCCGTACTTAGAAAAAGGATCTGACCAACATTGGATAAAGAGAAAAATGTCAAGTTTACAGGAGTTGAGGCACAAAATCTAGATTAATGCCAAAAATCCACCAACCATTATCTAGAAAAAAGATGAAACATTATTTTAATAATATTATTACATTATTATCATAGTTGGCTTTAAAATCTAGCCCTGGAGCCCTGAAGGGTTTGAGTTTTGGATGAGCTTTAATGCCAAACATCGCAAATCAAAACCGTCTGTTCCGATAAACCTGGCAGCAATGTGGCACATATCTATTTAAAAAAAACAGCTTACAGAAAATGTTAATTGTTTTTTAGTCATAAGTTATACAAGTTGATTGCATGCTTTGACGAACAATTGCCTTTGGAAATCAAAACTCCATTGTACGTAGAGCATCTGAACATTGGCTGAAACACTTAGACCTATTAAAAAATCTGCCAAAATATATAGCTAGAGTAAATACTACCACAGCCTCTACTCTGTGTCGTCGGTCTGAATGTCGTTTAGTCTTGAGATAAATCTGTAGAAACGTGCATCGCACGCTGTATTGGGTATTTAGAACCTTGAGCTGGTCGTCGGACTTAGGATTCGGACTTTGGTTGTCATTCGAGCATGGCAAGTTGACCCGAATCCGATTTGAAAACGATTTGAATTACTTTGATATAACTCACGTTTCGATTTTGGGTCACCTTCATACTTTAAGTAAAACCGTAGAACGATTGATGGACGTTCAACTATGTACTCGTACATATGTTAACCAACACATCTTGGTAATGTTCCATTACTTTGTTTATTGCTTCAAAATTTAGTGGGACTCTTTTTTTGAAATACTGTAAATGGAAAACCATTGTTCTAATTTCATTGTTAGCCACTAATGAAGTATCCCTCTAACGTGACTTAGTTCTTAGCACGAAAAGATCCATTGTAATACGAAGAGATGATGCTCTGATGGAAGTAGCACCCAATGAATCTAGATCATCAGGATTAATGAATAAAGTGGCAGCGAAGTAAATCCTTCTTCCTGGACATGACACTATGTCATGATTCCAATTCGGTTTTGTTGGAATTCCAATGGAAGCCAACGACAATGAATGTGCCGAAGTTGGTCTTGGAAGATCGTGAAGAACTGAACGCATGAGAAATTCTTTCAAATGCCAAAGGTGATCAACCCATGTTGGATAATACTGATTGTATGAGGCAGGCACGTCAACCCATCTCCGACGATATTACATAACTTTGCCGTTTGCGAGTAGCCCAAATCATGCTTTGGTACAATTCCAACCACATTTAGCAACCACCTTGCGATTGAGAGGACTCGTTGCAATCATTGAAACTCATTCTTAAGCAAGATTGGGCACATCGGTCTAAATTTATCCAATGATTGATGAGGCCCCCCGCTTTGCTGCTTGAACAGCATAGAGACGATAGATACCTTTTAATACATGACTTCCAAGTTCATTCAGCATATCCGCAATGCATCCGACTACAGTACATTGTCCGAGCAGTTCAGTGCTTCAGCTCTTCTATCATGCTAGGTGGTTAACTACCATGACCAAAATGTAGGAGGGTGTAATATGAAGACGGTCGGATTCAGACATAGCGCAACTACACACTTCGACTGCGTGGCCCTTACTGAACTTACTGAGCAACGAGTTTGAAAGGGCGTCACCATGCCCAAGTAGATCAGCCCAAGTGCTCTTGAATGAACGGATTTGGATTTGGTCGCCTCTCTGTCAACGAATTTGGTTCATATGCTCTATTTTGTATCTGTTCTCTTGCCCGGCATCGTACCGCAAGCAACGACTGAGATGACGGTGATGGTTGTGGCTATGCCAATGATATGGGAGGATATCCAACATCGAGGTATTCCACATGGCCGCATTCTTGGAGTGTTGGTACTTGGTGCTAAGGATTGAAATAACGATCAAGTCGTCAATTTAGTCTATGGAGTTTGGAGTAAGGGTACGGTAGTAGCTATTAACGCTTTGTGCATAGATTTGAAAAGTCTAGATGGGTATCTGATGTCTGATTTCTGCCAAGGGAAATAAACTTTTGAGTAATAGGACATGAATTGATTACTTTCAGTGTACCTTAAACGATGAGAGAAAATACTGCTTTTCATTTTGCATACGGGAAAGGAATACTTCTAACCGAAAGGGATGTCTGATGTAGAGTAAGGCATTAAAACAAATTATACTTTCCCAGATGGTTTTGATTTTTGCAGCTTGCATATTGCATAATGTACCTTTGATTTCTCGACCTTTATTGTCTAGGTTTCACCTTATTGCAGCATCCAGAACTTTGAGCAAAATATTATCTTTAAGACAATCAGAAATCGGAATCAAATGCGACGTATTCTTTTATTGATTGCCAATAGACAAACAGAAAAATACGCCATCTAAACCCAAATATGGCACAGTAAAGAAGCTAAAATGGCAAGTAAATTGCTAAGAAATCGTGAAGGCAACAAAATGGCCAATGAAACTGACGAAATGGCAAAAGAGTCAAGAAACCAAAGAACGACGACATTGTGGAAGTGGATTGACATTTTGGAAAAAAGTCGCCTGAAAGATATCCATGAACTTCCAAAACTTGTTTCTGATATATTAACAAACTGATTTTGAGTCTTTTTCACCTCTAAAAAGCTCAAAACAAAATTCAATTATAAAAAAGTGATTTTGAAGAGCAAATAACAGATTCCGTTGGTGGGTGGATTATCTTTCCAGTTTATGAAAAACTTTGCCCAAGGGCATTAAATCTCATATTGAACTGTAGGGCTTCCGAAACTTATCCGTTGTAAGACTCACTTATTTCCATGCCAATTTTATAGCAATGGAAACTCTTTTATTAGTTTATATCTAATTACGAGTTCCCTGTCTTATTGTGGTTATAACAACAAGCCAGATCTTGAACAGGTTAGATTGCGCCGCTTTTGTTCAAATAAAGCTTTACCTTGTGGGTGTTCCCTTATACCAAGGACATTTAAGTAAGAAAAAGCCACTTTTTGTGATCACCAAACCTTTCCCGCCAAGTTAGGCCCAAACTTTTGATGCGGATTTTTTTTTAATGTCAATAAAGGTTGACTATTAACCTTAACTATTGAACAAAATATTTGACTAATATCATTTTCGTAACCATTGATGGTATGTGCTTAAAACCAGGCATTTAGATAAACTGAAAATGACTTCAAACATGTCTTGAAGTGTACTGTTGAGCCAGCTCAAATTACTCAAACCAAAACCAGCCACCCTTGCAAACCTAACGCTTATTTCTTAATACTAACCGTCACCCTATACAAACAAAGATCTAAACACGTGCCACTCAGGTGAGGTCAGTAGACAATTGTTTTACAATTTAAC
Organism: Tigriopus californicus; assembly: GCF_007210705.1. Taxonomy (NCBI): domain Eukaryota; kingdom Metazoa; phylum Arthropoda; class Copepoda; order Harpacticoida; family Harpacticidae; genus Tigriopus; species Tigriopus californicus. Next base: position 1,923,657 of record NC_081442.1, read on the forward strand.
CAGAATAAATATCCGTATTTCATCGAATTCTGCTGGGTTAATTTGTCAACCTTCCTGTCGAGTGCCCGATACTCTGAAGACAGGACATGAAGTACATTCAAATAACTGGAGTGCTAAAGCGTGTCTGATCTAGTCGAATATTAAGCTGCACTGTAAAATGTGAGAGCTGACAAACTCGTTCTTTGACGAGGTTTGGCGAGCCTTTTTGCACAATTTCCGATTCAGACTTGCTTAACACATCCTAACAAACACAAACAGGCGTTAATTCAGTGATGTAAAACGGGTACAAGCTTTGACCTACCTTACCTCGCTCACATTGGTGTAGTGATTTCCGTTTACTAGCTAAGAGATGGTAGACCTAACAGATATACTATTTATAAAGCGTCCAAACCTTAAGATCAGGAAAGAACTTACAGCTTGCTGTTGTGTTGGATAATCTTATTCGATTGCCATCGGAAAAGGAAATTGTATTTCAGCAGACACGAGATAGAATATTCATAATGCAACCGGTCGACATTGGACTGGTTGTTCAGACTTCTTCCCGGGTCCCGACTCCGTCCTCCAATAGGACCAGACATCAAGATTGCGACAATTGGGCAGAAAGTTGACGCAGTCAGTATCTTTTTTATAGCATGATACTAAAAGGAAATGCTGACGATGCAACTGAACTATGTTTGCTGTTGTTTTTGTTTCTTTTGGAGCCAAAACGGGACTTGGAACTTGCGCTCTAATTGAGGGTTTCTACAAACGAGAGAGTACTCTCACTCTTTATCACCAGAATCAATTCCTACATCGTCCTTGGAACGAATTGTTGTACGCTTGATCATTCAAGATGGAACTTTGGATCAAAGAGGGGAATATGTTTCTCTTTTACTCTAGACAAGGTAAGGTACCTCAGCTGGTATTGTGAAAAAGATTATGAGACAGAAATAAGCCATTCTTACATTTGATGACTAAATCACGCTTACCTATACACGTAAGCTTAAACCAAGTTCAATTTTCCTTGTTCCCAACAAGTCATGTCCAATAAGATTATGTCTTAGGAGGTTTAGATGTCTTTCATTGTTTGAACTTAAGTACCATTAAGATTATATGAGCGTTATTCTTAGCAGTGTCAACTTAGTGTTTTAACGCAAGCATATTATTTGAAGAAAATTGTTTCAGGAACATCTTTACCAAATTTCAAGCAATTTAGTGAACTTGTTGTGAAAATATGGTACTCACTGCAGGGATAGCTCTCAATCCAAATGTAGACATATTGTAGCTCTGAGCTAAATAATGTTCTTTAAACTCATTTGGATGCTTTATAATCATGGAATAATATATCTTAAGAGAAATGACACCTGATTTATTGGAACATTTTGGATGCTTTTGCAAAAAAACAAATTTATTGAAGTTCAAATTGAAATCTAGTGTATTGTACTTTGGTATTACTCTGTGCCCCTTAAATAATACCTGCCTTTCATGCAAACTTCCTAAACAGTAGAAATCTAAACTCTACTAAAAGATAGCTCATTCTTTTCACTCTTTAGAGTCCCTGCTTATACACGCAATCTACATGTAAGCCTTCTAATACCACTCAGGGCAGAAGATTGTATCGTTGTCAATAATTCTGACTCAATCATTGACCCATTTATGAAAACCCTAAATACAATTTGACCCCAAAACTCTTTTGAATTCCAGCCAATATCAAATGGAGTTAACTTAAAGTTAGAGAAAGGGTTCAAAGCATAGGGTCAATATGTAAATAGATTCGAAATTGTTAATGGTCTATTATTTTTGCTGATGTTTGCTCTTGTTATGGCTCCCTCTATTGGTGAAACTTTAAAGACACTATCCAATTTCATAAAAACCGTCCTGAACCGTTTTTCATGCACTTCTTACACCGTTCAAAATAGAACACAGGATGGTTAATCGAATGGTTCCGGATAGTTACTACTTGTATGATAGTAGTGAGTCAAAATGTCAAATCTTTTGGGGGTCTGATGCAATAACATGACGGTCTTGAATCTTGGGGATGTTATACTGTAGGTCTGCTCAATTGCCAAACATATGCTGCTTCGACAAATCGAGACTTCCTGAACAAAATGTTTCCAACGTTAAACCAGGCACAGGTTTAACTTAATTGAAAATATCCCTATCACTATATTGTTTGTACTTTAATGGGCGGGTTTTTGCACGCGCTGAAAGTACAAAAGGTATCCAAAGCTAGGCTTTGCCTTGACCTTTAGACCAAATCTACCGAAGTAGCTATTCATCTTGTTTTGGATGTCTCATCATTGGCCTTAGCATTATAATGAACTCTTGAGTTCATTATATGAGAGAGTACCTTGATCGAACTCAAGTAACATATTTAGCGCTGAATTCCGAGAATAAGTGCTTTTTATCATGTTCGGTTCTAATGTGGTGGTGCATTTACGTCATATCCTCCACAGAGAACTGTATTGGTAAAATGGTGTCTTTCACTGACTCTTTCAGATAAGATCAATCATTTTTGGACATGCCTAAGAGGAGTGGCATGGATGAGGGATCGTGATGACTGTCTATTTCGGGAGAATTCTGAATCACATTAAGTCGTTATGGTGAAAGGCCAACGGATCAGACGCATTAATCGCCACCCAAAGGTCAAGGTAAATGTTTTGAGGGAGCTCGCAGTAACCATGCATGGTCTTCCAAATGTAAATTGGTCGGAACCGCCGAATTCTTGTGAGGTGTAAAGTGCCCCATATGTCAAAAAAATGATTGGTTAGTAGAATATTTTTCCGCATGACTACCTTAATCTGTTCCAAATATATTCTCGCATAAGGGAGTAAATTTAAGGATAAAAGTAATCCAACAGGCCATCATGTAAAGTTATAATGATGCTTGGTCAGAAGCGGTCCAAGAGTGAATGTTAACGAAGCCAATAGGCAACAATATATGTAATGTCCCACTTAAGCTATTGGGAAAGACTTCAATCCCTTGAATCATATAGTATACAGCGTAGGTACGAACGCTACCTAATCCTTTATGTTTTTAAATGTCTCCATGCACTTTGTCCTAACCCGGGAATGAAGTATAACGTTAGTGACAGAAGAGGCATCACGTGTGAAATCAAATTTAATTTCAACCCATCAGATAATAAGTTGTTGAATATCTTAAAATCCTGTTTTGTACTAAACCGAGCACCAACCCTTTATAATCTGTTACCATGCTCACTTCGACGATTCTATTTACTAGATGATCCATTGTTAAGTTTTGAGCGACATTTAGATGGTTTTTTTATCAACCATCCCAGACCAGCCTTTCGTTCAAGGTTGCCTTAGATCGGCAAATTCGAACGCATTATGTGACCAAATCTTTTATCAATTGTGACTTACGGGGAACTCATTCTCCTGTATCGGTATATCAAACCCGAAAAGAATATTTAAAAAAATAAATAAATATCAAATCACAACCAGCGTTGTTATTTCTGACCCTGTTGTTGTAAAGATCGTAAGACTCGTAGTAAGTTAGGTGTCACTACATGCATTAACTGACGTATCTAAAATTTATAAAAAGCTGCGGGATAGGCAAACATTCCGCAAAGTCGTGATTTTCTTTGTTTTGACGGTCAACATAGAACTCACAAGCTCAGAGTTTGAAAGCATTTGCTCATACCAAAGCGGTAAGCCAAATCTAATTCTCCCTTTTCATATGTGTCTTTCTTCAAAATATAGCAATACGCCTTTCAGATAGATTTTACGTTACTCAGACATTGCAGTACGCATTTCAGCAAAATTTGGCTAGAAAATTGCCATTTTTTAAATGGCTTGATTCGCTCTCTTGGATTTGCCTTATTTATTAAACTTTGTCGATCAAAAAAAATAATTCTCAAGTTGACCAAATTGGAAGCATTGTTTTAACATTTCTATTTTATTCCGGGAAATACAAATCAATGGATAAAGTAAGTACAAATGACATCCAATCTTTTCTCGAAGCTTTTTGTAGTTGGATTGCTCTACTTCTCATCCTAATTCCTCACGACTCACTTTTTCTCCCGCTTACTGTAGAACAAGCGAGTCAATTCAAAACCAGAGGTTGCGCGTCCTCGATCCAGACATTTCGTGGTTCTGAAGTTCTCCCTCCCTGTTCTCCTCCCTCATAGTAACTAACTTGAGCTGAAAGACAATCCAGAACTAAACAGCTCCTCCTGCTACATTCATATCTGCACAAACAGATCTCGACACAGAAAGCCAACATTAACAATCAAGCTCAAGGAAAACGTTCAAGCACATCAACTCTAACGTCTCCAGGTTTGGATCATGCTTTTTTCCGTTGTAAGCATTGAACTTTTCACCTTCAGGCTTTAAGCCTTTATTCAATTCTTCCTTGGTCAACTCATCACAGAGTCAGTCAAGTCACAAACTCGTTTTTCCCAGCAAGGCTCTTGACTCTTTTAAAAGTCATCCAGGTTGCTGAATCATATCAATTATTTTACTAATCGTCTTCGATCTGATCAATCAATATAAGTAGTTAAAACATACTTGATTAATGATTCCTTGCCATGGACTTCATGTAGTATTGTCCTCGGTTGTTTACATATTCTTAAGTGTTAGCTGATGGTCAAAGAGTCCAAAAACGTGTTTCAAATCGCATCTTCTCCCAGCAATCTGGCCCCATCCAACCCGCAATGGATCCTCCCGGCAAAACATTGAAGGAGTTCCTCACCGAGGAGAAGTCCCGGGCCCAAGAGCGGATTCGCCAATGTCAGATCTTTTTGCAAGACTCGCATTTGGAGTGTGGCACCGTCAGAGAGAGTCTTGAGCAACTCAGGTCCAATGCCGAGGACGACTTTGGTACCTTCCTGCACCTTCTCACTGTTTGCAAGACCTTGACCAACCATCAAGAACCGACGACCGCTCAAGTTGTTCCTAAATCCAGGAAGCTATCAATGGATAAGTAAGTGGAGGGAAGGATTGTAACATATTTGTTCTTGGCGAGAATTAGGGTTGATGTGATTTGTTGCAGACCAAAAGCCGCATCGATCCGAGACTCCTCGGAAGAAGATGAAGGCCTGAGCTTCGGAGATAAGGGTCCTCAAGGAGCTGCCAAAATGAGCGAGGCCATCGCGGAAGAATTCGACCCACTTGATCCCCTCCAAGAGTACCTGACTAGCGACTTCCCAGCGTCTGCCATTGATGACATGGGAGACGAGAGCAGACCCTGTCGGGAAGAAGATGGTAACCTTTCTTGTCGAAACCATACCAATCCCATAACATGTCTCAAAGAAATCTATTCTAGACCATTTAACCACATTACCTCGGTCCAATCGAGCTCCCGGAGTTTCCATGGGACGTTTCATGGCCACTCGAGCCAATGGAGAGGAAGACTCCTTGAGCAACATGGCCCGATCTTTGCCCGTTAGCGCTCCAATCAATCCGAATCGGACCTCAAGGCTGCCTCCGGAATTGGAAGAGGATGATTGGGACGAGTCGGACGAGATTCGGACGGTGGATATTCATAATTCCATTCAGACCATCGCCAAGAGTCTTCATGTAGACGTCTTTGGCGAACTGCCTCGATCCAAACGGATGTTCCAGGATTAGTTAGTTCTTGGACAATCCTGAATTTGAGTACGATCAACTTTGAACAATTTGTGAGGGTGTCACCGTTTCACGGGTACATTGTTCTGAATTACAGTGTGTATTGAAATGTGTATTTCTGTGCAACTTGGTAGGGTTTCTCAAGAAGCTCGTCGGCTAAGCCCCTGGAAAATGTGATGTCGAGATCCCAATTATGATAGTTTGAGAATATGCTTTTTTGATAAGCTTTCAGTCCATGTTACCTTTTTTAAAGGTTAAAATATTGGGCACTTGTGTCTAAAAGCATCTAGCATGCCACATCTGTGAGAACTTTAGACTAAATCGGAGGCAATCTTGAAGAGAAATACTTTTGAGAGGAGAGGAGATTTGTGGAACTCTGGGAAATCTAATTTGATCTTCCATGTATCTTGATCATTTTCGTTTTAGGAGCTGTCTCTCATCAATGATTAGAAGTCGTTAGCATTTTTTTTATCTGCTCAAAAGCCCAATCCCGAGGGAAGCTGTCTTTAGGAGGAATTGTTCCGATCCACTGCACGACATTGACATTCTGGGTTGGATCTCTGCAATTAAAATGTCAAAATCAAGCCAATTTTTTCATAGCCCCTGGTCTTCTATTGGTCAAATCTCGAGACAATAGAAGCGTTAAAAACAATGGAAATGTGGCCATTGTGTCAAGATCATTTGACACCTGTTAAAGAGCTATTTTGGGTTGGGATTCTCTCGAAAACTAAGAGAGAGAAGAGAGCATTGTTTGTTATTCATTCTACAAACAACGCAGGAATTTATAGGAACGAGTGTGTAAATTGTTGAGAAAAAACATGCACCAATCATGGATGACGGTGAAAGTTCTGTGTACGACTTCCTCGAGAAGAGCAGCCTCTGGCCTAACCTTCAAACTCGTTTAAATGTCAGGGATGAGTCAATTCACTAACCGAGCAGGACTTTGCCTCTTGTTAGTACACACACACACTATCACGAAAGTTTTGTTCCACTATAAAACTATTTTAAACACAGCATTTTTCCAATATTGAAACCTATTTGGACCTTTTTGTACCTCTTGTTTCTGCCAGACAAAGGCAAGTAAAATATTCATATTTGACATTTGAAATTTCAGAGTTTTGTTTTATTTATTTTTCAAGATTGTAATAGCTGCGCATTTTTTTTGTCTTTTGTAAACCTAGATGCACCTTGTACAAGAGCCTCTGAGTTGAAAACGAAACTTCATTCTGAGGCCACAATGATGCATGTAGAGTTTTAAGAGATTTCGTACTGAAAAGTGGTTGTCAACTTACGTGTCATACTGCATCTTGCAGATTTGCTTCTCCCTCTGAACAAGGATAGAACCGCTTAATCATGCGAATGAAGGCTGTATTAAATCACATCAGCGACGGTATTCGCATGAATTTTGATTTTTTAAATTCAAATGCTCAAACGCAGGAGGGCTTCAACATTGGATTGTATTGAAGAGTGTTTAAACAAAAACTTAAAAAATCAGTGTGGCCGGAGTCCAACAGCCCCAAGAGGATTAGGATTTGGACAACTCACGTTTAGTGCGATCCCAATCAAGACAAGAGAGCGCTCACCTTCTTGATTCAAAGGCCGCGAAAGGCCGTGTTGAAAGTGAGACAACTGACAAAAGCAGAACGTTCAAACCGTCGGCTTCTCAGGTACGTTCATCATCTTCGAATCCTGAATACATTTTGGGGAATTTAGAGTTATTTTAGGGTTGAGCCAAATGTCACATATTATTCCATGGGAACTGAGGAGATAACTTTAAGACTTTTCATTCATTCCAATGGGGAACATTTATCACTGCTACAACATCTTATTGAAATATCGGCCAAAAATTATTTCAATTTTTGTCCCAATTTCAAATAAAAGAATTGATTCCAATGATATGGCTTTGGTTATGCTAGGACAAAGCTGGGGACTTTTACTTTCATTTCAAGGCTTTGACCAACATAGACCAAAACAGGGCAAGTTTAGAGGTGATGGTTGGGCCCAAAAAGTGTACGTCCATGTTTTAATTTCACCAAAATTTGCTACAAAACAAGATTGAAAAATCGAAATTACAATTTCAGAGTTCGAAAGGTATTAGTTACAATGTTATGGAACTTCAAGTGCAATATCAATGGGGCACCTCCGCATGGTTTCGTGAGTGCATATTTTGAGATGTGATTTGTACCCAGTTGCACCTACTGCGAGTATCAGATAGTTTGGTGAACGCACATCTTGAAATGCGACTGGGTACAGTTTAGTACTGTCGCATTTCAAAATTTGCCTTCACGAAACCACGTGGGGGTACCCCATTAAATCCTGGGCATTATTCGTTTCTCAATAAAAGGAACGAATTACAGTTACAGTTACATTAGTCAAAAATAGTAATTCGTTACACAATCATTACTTGAAAAAAATTGTAATGGCGTTACTCGTTACAATTACTTTTACAAAAAATTTAGATGACCAATATTTTATGGTTTACCCCATCCAGATCATTCTTCTCAAAATAAATGGAGTTTTTTTTGACTCAAGTAGTCCTGATGCGTAACATTTGAACATTTCTTGTCAACATTTTTCAATAATGCGCCTTGGCATTTAACCTTGGCATAATTGTTCAAAATGTATTGCATCATAATACTGTGAGGAGTCAAGATTGGGACCCTGGATGGGATAATCATTGTTAAAGGTTTGAAACAATGTAGCAAAATTCATGATGGAAAACAGTATTAGACATTGCGAAGTCGGTAAAGCTTCTTTGTAAGAAGTCCATCCCTTAAGTGAAGTGAAGTGAGGAGCCTTTGGAAATTTGAAGCATCATATTCAAGCTAAGGAGACATTTTCAGTGCTTGAGTCCAACGGAATTTGATTGAGAAGATGTAAACATTAAAGTAGCAAATGTAAAAAGATTCAAAACCAATAACACCTTCAGCGCGGTCAAAAGCAAACACAATTTTCAACCCTGGTTTTCTTTGATCAAAATATACTAGATGGGATTAGTAAAATGGCAATTTCTATTGAGCTTTAAGGCTCTTTAGCTGTCGCAAGATAAACGAAAAATTAAAGGCCATTTTGGAAGCTGAAAAAGGAACAAGTAACGAGTAATTCCTGTAGATTTTGGGTAGTTACAGTTATACGATTTCAAAATGTAATGCAATTACAGGTCATTTTTCGAGAAAAGGAACGAATTACTGTAATTTCGTTACTTGTAATTTCGTTTCTAATGCCCTGATTAAATCAGAAGTCCAAACTCTGTCATACCTAAATTGGATCTTTTCGTGCGTTAAATACAGACAGCATTGTGGAATGAATGCATTTCATCGAAAGAGAGAACCATGTCATTTCAGACCTTTCTCGTCTTCACTTGACCATGGGCATTCCAACTTGGGCCAATGAAAGTGCCTCAGGAACAGATGCTGCCAACCGCGGTCCCAAGCCTTTCAATCGTTGGTATCCCAACTCAACCGAATACTCGCGGGTCAAGTTCCCCGTCAACAAAATTGAAAATTCACCCACCCTAAGTGGGCACGGAACCGATGATGTTCAAACCAGGTAAACTGAATTTGAAATGCGATTGGTAAGCATTTTTTTTTCAAAGAAAATATGGACCCTTAGGACCCCAATGGTGATCCCATTTCCCCACCAAGCTGAAGTCCCCGCATTCTGTCAACCGGATCAAGTTGTTTTTCACATAAAGCGAGAATTTCAATCGGATTCTAAGAACCCTTGGTGCGATTCGAACCATGCCCACAAGATGGTCACTCTCGAGCCATTGGACCAAGTCAAAGAGATCGAGGTCCAAAACCGAATCCCAAATAAGACGAACCTGATCCCAACCGCCACCAAAGTCATGGTCGAGGAGCCCAAGCAATGGTACACACAATTCAGCCGGAACATTCATGGATTGAAGCGCGATATGCCATACAATAATCTGCAATGGCCGCCCAAGGGAAATTAATAAATAGGGCATAATACATGCACACTTAATAAGAGTGATGTTGAAATAAACTTCCTTTCTTTCATTTTCATCAATCATCACGCACAAGGTTGGAATGAGATGGAACAGAATCCGTTTTAAGTCAGATAGCATTATATCGTGGCGTCATGGAGAGACAGCCTTCATTTTGAATTGAATGCCTGGTCTGATGAGCACTCGTAACAATATTTGATTGACAGAACTGTTGATTGTTATTTATTTCTGAAATATAGCGTCTTGTTTACCACTTCACCGAGGGTAAAAATACTTATATCATGGGCGTAAGTTTTCTTTAGAGCTTACTTTATCCTAAGCAATGTTTGTAAATATGTAAAACGAGGGAAACGCTTTTTGCGTATCTTCGCCATTTCATTGCTTCTGTCATATATATGATTCTACACGTTTTGGAATATTTTCGCCGAATTCAACGAACACCTTACAAATGCCATCTTCGAGATGTCTTCACATGACTTTCTCGAGTTACAGAATAACGAATAATCACAACATTCACATCTGAGATGGTGTTAAACGTTAGCTGTACATGCACAAACAGGCACACGTTCCAAAATTTCCCGGTAGAACAACTCGCAAACCACTACGGATATGTGGGTCTAAGCTTTTTTTCCATCGTGTTAGCAGTGAACCCATCTATTCACTTTATCAATTAAATTTTTGACTCCTTTTCAAAATTCACCGATTGCCAACCAGTCTCAATATCCTTTTAAGCCTTCGCTCAAATCTTCATTCATTTTTCCGCCAATTCTGAGAGTCAGCTGACGATTGAACTCCAGGGATTCACTGTGAACTTCTGAAGAATTTACGCTAAACCGAACAAGATTCCTGAAGCAGGCAAGTGGATAGGAATGGCAACCCTGAAATCAACAACAATAAAGACATGTTTTCCAAACGAATCCATGTCAGAAGTTAACTTTTTCTAAATATTTTCATCCCCCACGCCCATGCCCATGCCCAACACCATGCTCATACGGCAAATAATCCGATCTTTGACAGCCATCAGACTCAAAGCGAGGCCTGAATCGGGTCTTAGAAGGAATTATCATCATTTAGGGGCCATCAGAGCATCGGCGATTGGCCCTGTTTGGGTGCCTCCACTAGTGAACTTGTCTCGCCATCTCTCGTGTTCGGCTCAGTTTTGGGCCAAGAAACGGAGTGCCAAGGCCATACCCATAATTGACGATGGGAGGCCCAATGTTAATGTGGGCACCATTGGTCATGTGGATCATGGCAAGACCACACTCACCGCCGCAATCACCAAAGTCATGGCCAAAGGTAAGATATGTAAAGTCTGTAGTTACTATCTGGTGATCAGGGCTGATCAAAACATGGAAATGCAACTTTTCATCTTTTCGAATCTTTAATGCCTTTTTGTATAAAGCCAATTTTTGCCCTTTTATACATTTGCTGTGCTCATAATGTTATGTAAAAAGGAAAACTAAGCGAAAGAAATCTAATTTCTGTGTACTTTTTTTTTACAAAACTGCTGAACTAATTGCACTTTAAATAGGCGAGGCTTATTCATGATGTGGCTGAGCAGTCGACTTGTACAGAGTTAGCATCGTGAGACGATCTCTGAACTTAAACGTGCGATATATCCAGCCATATGTTGGAAAAGCTTTACACACCTTCAACTGGATATGCTCTTCGAACTTTCCATTTTCTTGGAGGGCTACCCCTAAATTTTTCATGGGCGAGACCTGCTGAATATCTTTACCTCTTGTATCTATTAGTGGAGTGTTCGAAGCGTTCGAAGGCACCCAAAGGTCATTAAGCGGAATTTTATTCCATTCAAGGCCAATTTACTATCTGTGACCCATGAGTAAATTGTCTCAAACGGACTTTTGGTACTTTAATCGCGTGGTTATGAATTTGCAGCACTGAGATTACCGGAATTATGCCATCCTCAACACCAAGAGCTATCCAAAGAAGATCAAGGTTTTTTGCCCCCGCCTTACATGCGTCCCGTTTGAGACTGGCTTGATTACAAAGGAACGGATTGAGTGTTAATATATAAGATAATGAAACTATAATCTTTGTCTGTAAAATATGACAAGCACCGCCAACCATCTTTGTGAATTAATTTGAATGAGCTTTTTCTCAATTCACAAACTTAAATTAATTCTATAGCTTATCAAAAATCATTAACCATGACTACATGAGCCAACATGTCTAAAGACCTTACTTTTAGGAACAAGGTAAACAAACCTCGTGTCATAAGTCCACCAGGTTTTTTTGGATGTCTGCTATGAACACATGTATGAAGCTGAATGTGCCATCTTCAAATTTAAACATAACAACTGGTCATATCTGATATATACATATACTGATCATAGAATAACTTATACATGTAGCTGGCTTGGCTTTGTCTTGTTATTTCGAAAGAAACAAAGGTGGGGCTTCATGAAAAATGTCAGGATGGTTGAAAAAAAAAAGAATCAATTCATTGGCTTCAAACTACAATTTGTAACTTTGTTATCAGCGTTGCACATCTTACCGTGGTCTATTATTATTACTATCACCACCCCATAGGCTCTGTAAGTACGTATACACAATAAACTTATTATCAGAGGTAGATGCCTAAAAGGAAACCAACTGCGGTAAAGATTGCATCAAAGCTTCCAATTAACGCAATGCCATATTTTTGTAATCACGAAGCGAAAGTACCAAAAGGTCCGTTTGAGTAAATTCTAGAGGGGCGAGTTGAGTGGAAACGGCTATTAGAATTCCAAAATTAGACTGGCGTAGATAATTTAAGCCCCTTGAAGTACATCATGAATACGTAGTCTTACCAATGGTGGACACGAAAGCCAGGTTGCAGGAAGAAATTATTAATAGGGTCAACTTACAAAACAAAACAAAGCCAATCTTAGTTAATCGGTCAAATCTGCTCCTTCAAATACCTGACAAGCTCCTTGTACATCTTAATTGCCCTCTGGATTTGACGTCTTTTCTTTGATTATAAATGCATTGAATACATGGAATGCTAATATATTCTAGATTAAGGATACTTGAAAATGACTAATGCTTTTAATGATATGAATATTCGTCCCTCAATTTTCAATGATGTGCAAGAGAAAGCTCTTGCTAGGATTCAGAGGTTCTATCAGAGATATAATTGGTTTTGCATATCGCACACGTATGTCCTAACTACGGTAAAATCAGATCTGTGTTGCAATGGTAATTACATTTTCATTTAACTGCAATGGTAATTACATTTTCATTTAACTGCAATGGTAATTACATTTTCATTTAACTGCAATTGTAATTACATTTTCATTTAACTGCAATTGTAATTACATTTTCATTTAACTGCAATTGTAATTACATTTTTATTTAATTGCAATTGATTACAATTGAACTCGGAGTAATTATAACAAATTACGATTGAATTCGGAGTACTTGTAATTAACTACGGGGAACTCGGTGTAATTGTAATTAATTACGTTTGTACTCAGAGTAGTTGTTATAAATTACATTTGGACCAATTTAATAGACCTTCTTCAATTACAAATTAGAATTACATTCTCACCGACATGACACGTTTTCACGAATCGACTTATAAATCAATCTTAGATGTACGCACATCGTCGTTCAGCACTTGTTAAACCCTTTATTTCCAACGCTTTTCTAAGCCGTTTCTAATATGTATTAGACAGATCTGTCTCATCGAACCCTTAATGCTAAATTGACAGATGTTCAGCAAGGCATTTTCTAAAAAAATATTTAAAAATATCCTTGTGATTCCAAATACAAACGTAGTATAACAAGATGTCATGAAATAAATGTTTTCAAAACAATTCTCAAGAAAGTATGGAAACATTTGAAACATTAGTAAATTGTATTTAAAACCATTCATTTGTGATTGTAAGTAATTATACTCATAGAATAATTGACACAAGTCTAGCTAAAATACCTTCTTGTGGTTTCAAGACGAGAACCAGCCAATTATTTCATGCCTGAATATTATACATTTTATTACATAGCATACTAATCTTCGGCATGGCACCGTGAGCTGATTTCAGGACATGAAAACAATAATCTTTCAGAGAAATGTAATGGAATTGCAATATGTCTCATCTCTTATTTCTAGTAAATAACGCCAAGTTCGTGGACTACGATCAGATTGATCAGGCCCCAGAAGAAAAAGCCCGAGGCATCACCATTAATATCGCCCACGTGGGTTATGAAACAAAGTCTAGACGGTGAGTTAGTCAGTTTTCCTTCGTGGCAACCAAACGTCAAATACCTGATTCTAGATATGCCCACACCGATTGTCCCGGACACGCTGATTTTGTGAAGAACATGATATCCGGCACCTCTCAAATGGATGGGGCCATTTTAGTCGTGGCTGCCGACGATGGCTGTATGCCCCAAACGAGGGAACATATTTTATTGGCTAAACAGGTACAGAATTTCCCCCCTCAACAAATCTGGGTAAACACCCACAAAAGGGTTTGATTGCTTTCATAGCATGATACTTGTGCCATGTGAAAGAGAAGTTTGTAAGAACCTCTTTACAGTTGACAAAGGGGCTGAAAACAAAAAAAAAACATTTCTAATTCAAAGGACTCTTGCAAACCATACAAGTGATAGATACTCATGTATCTATTTGCCATTAAAAACGCGATCCTCAACAAAGCTAGAAAAAAAAGATTTATAAGAAAAGAAACGATAATTTGTTTATGCACTCTTTGAATCTTTGAGTGTGCAAACGGCAACTCAAGACTGGAATAAATGGATGCAGAGTCTTTCGGTGAAAACATTTTTTCCAATTCTAGACCCAAGGCAATGAGCTTATTTTCAAACCGACATTTTATATGGAGATTTGAAAGCTCGGTGTTAAGTAATCTAATGCTTTTTTTTAGAACTGGGAGCAATATAAAACCATACAATTATCATTGTTACGCTGCTACGAGCTAGTACAACGATAGACAGATTTCGATTGGCTGTTAGACGTAAAGAAAAGCCTAAATCATGCTGAAATTTTTCGAGTTCCCTCAACTCATACATAATATATCATTTCAAGAAGGAAAATCAACGGCTTACTTGGTATCCGACAATAGTGAAATTTGGTTGTTTTGAAAGAAAACCTTCGACTTGAACTTGTTTTATTTCGTCCTTCTTTGGCAACTTTAACTTCAGCCAATCAATCAACTTGGAAAGTGTCTCATTAGTTCTGTCCAGGAAGATACAATTAAAAACATATCAGTCAATTTGTTCAGGTTTAGAGTAGTTCTCGCTCAAGGAAAGGATCCGTCTGTGCCATAGAAGAAGCTTTGGGAAATCCCCTCAAAGCTGATCCATCATTGATGCTCTTCTAGGACGAGGCAAAAATGGGCTTTGGTCTGATCGAGGTTTCTTTGGGGATTTTCAAATGTGCATTCAAGATTTGTCCATCTACAGGACACATTTTTATATACTTCATTTGTTAATGTTCAATGGTGAAACGCGACTAAGACGTTGAAAATTGTACGATAGACTTGTTCTGATTTTCTCAATCTTGAGTTTTTTTCTCTTTATTCATGTAATCAAGCAAAGCTTCCATGTTTCAATGGATTGCTTCAAAATCAAGAACGTACTTACTCTTCAGACGAAAATACAATTTTCTTCTAAAACAAATTAGATCAGACATGATTTATAGGCCTATTCTCAGTTTCATATCATGTCGGTTTATTTCAACGAAAGATATGAATGGAATGGAACCGGCCAAAGCTGTTAATAATACCCATCTTCTCGGGTCGACGAAACATTTCAAAAGAAGAGCTAAAGGACTTGGTAAGCGTATGTATAAAAAGGTATAATCTCTCAATTGGGAAATTGTCCAGCCCTTGAGGGAATTATGGAAGAACTTCAAGCGTAAAGCTAAACATACGCTCACGACGATCATTCAAAGTTCAGACTCTGTTTTCCGTGAATAATGTAATACTCGTGTCTGTAAAAAGCAGCAAGATCACGTTGCTTTGACGTACAGGGTGCGGAATCAAAATCGTGACTGATTCAGATTTTCTACAGTCCCACTCATTTATTCAAAACAAATAGATCGATTCCATAACTTTAAAAACGACGGTTTTTGATGGACTATCCGAAAAGTTTCCTCTCAATATGTTGCCCCTCATGGGCGATAACAGCCCCTAGCTACATAGCATAAATCTAGATATGCAGTTCTTGTTTTTTTCCCTGGGTTTACCAGGAATGTCATCACCGGCACTATCAAAATGAAATATCTAAATTCGTTTAATGCGATATTTGGTCTACCCAAAATTTAGACTTGGCAGACCAGACTAGACCTTGAATGTAGGGTTGATCAGGAATTTTAATTAAAAAATTGTCCAAATCTAACCTTTAAGGAGGCAACTGGGTCAACACCTATGTACTTTCTACGGATGCTTGAGGGCAGCAAATTGATCAATAAAGGAGCCCGAAAAAGAAGAGAGGTGGACTTCATTGTTCTTACTAGCCTTGAAGCTGTTCTCAAAACGCACATAAAGCCTCTACGGTCACTAGAATTGACCCTAAATCCTAGGTGAGGGCAAAGCTCATAGATGCTTTTAGAAACGTACATTAACAGAAACATTTTGTACCCTCTTTGAACAATGTACAGACACAGCTTTTTTAGTCTCTCCCAATACGAGAGCTCTCTCATAGAAACAAGTGTGGACCTGCTCAAGTTTTTGCAAGCCTGACCAAATGGGCGAGCCATATTCAAGATGTGGCTGAACAATCGGCTTCTACCGAGCTAGCATCGTGACACTACCTCTCGGCTTAAACGTGTGATAAATACAGCCACACGTTTGAAAAGCTTTACCCACCGTGAACTGGATATTCTCATCGAACTTTCCATTATTTTGGAGGACTACACCTCAATCTTTCATAGATGAGACCTGCTCAATATCTTTACCTTCATCATCTAATAGTGGAGAGTCTAATGGCGTCGACCCAAAGGTCATTGAGCGGAATTTCATCCCATGCGGAGCCATGTTACTCTCGCTCAGTGACCCAAGAGTAGATTCGATCTCAGTCCTTTGCCAGGCTTTTGCAATCTTGGTCATTCCTGCCACGAACTAATTTAGTATTATCAGCAGAAGACGAGATACTGGCAGTAATATTAGGCTTTTAAAGCGTGATAATGAATAATTTAAAAAGGAGCGGCCCAAAAATGAAGCCTTGAGGAACACTTGACTAAACTTCAAATATGTTTCTTGAACCTGAATTATTTGCTCCCTATCAATCTTACTATTTTGAACTTCATGATCTGCTCAAACACATTCTCAATTTAAGAGAATGAAGAGAATTCGGCCTCTAATTGCTGGGGAGTGGTTTATCTCCCCTTAAAATTTGGAACATGTACACAAATTGCCACAGATTCGTTGTGTCCTTTGAAAGGTTACAAATAATGCTTTTTGCTTTGATATCGATCAGAAATGTGTCATGTGTAAATGTGTAATGTGCACCCATTCGAAATTTTGATAATTGAAAAGTGCATCCTTTTTCTTCTTATAGGTTGGCGTGAAGAATATCGTTGTCTTTGTGAATAAAGCCGATCTGGTCGATGAGGAGATATTAGAACTGATGGAGTTAGAAGCCCAAGAGCTAATTGCAGAGTTTGGTTACGACCCGAGCACCACACCCATAATTCATGGGTCCGCTCTACTGGCTCTTGAGGGTATGTCTAGAGATTTGGATGTTATGCGTGCTTGGTTTGGACTCTGATATCATTGTCAGTTCACATACATTCAGCACATCCTTAGATGTATTGAGTGCCGTAGTGAAGCTCGAGAAAGCAATCCGGTCCAAAAGACACTCTTCTTTTCTCTCAAACACTTCCTCTTTTTCCGCAAAAAAACAATCTGTTTTTGTTTTTTGACTGCTTTACAACGGAATGCAATTTGAAATTCCAATTGCAGTTTCAGTCAAGATCTATAGCATATTTTTAAGATTTGATTAAACCTGAGTGCATTACCAGCTCCTCCAAACTTGAACTTTTTTTGATAGCAGTGACCAGCAACTTGACATTAGAAATAAATGGTTATCAAATTGACCAGGGAGCAAAAAATATTAAACAATAACTTGATTTTAAATGAATTACAATTGGAAAGCAATTTTATGTGTAATAGGAAATTCCAAAAACTATGCAATAGAAAATCAATAAATTGGACATTCTGATCATTTCAATTGGAAAAGGTTGCAGTTAATTGAGTTTAAAAGCATCGTATTATTTGTATTGAAGTCTTGTCAATGTAAATAAGAACTTTTTTCAAGTATACAAATTAACCTATGCCTGCCCCAAAACACCATACCTTCGATGCAAAAGCCTTTTCAAATTTTGCGAATTCAGTTGTGAGAGGGTCCAGATTGTCAGATGAAAATTGCATGTTTATTGATTTGACCACTCCTAATGCCTGTAGAGCTGTAAAAAAGAGTATAGGTTTGAAGGTAAGAGAAAGGAGGCAAAATGGTTACAAGTGTCGAACAACGAGTGCAATGGAGTAATGACTCGTATTACAGCATAGCTTGTTGTCCGGCTCAACACAATCCACATTGCTTTTGGTTACCTCAACATTTGATTTCATTGACATGAAGGCAAAACGCCAATAAGTGTCAGTCCCCTTCCACGCCTGTCCAACCAAAGTGAGACCTTTTGCAATGTCTGCAATAACATGCAACATCGTGGCAAGCACATAAAGTGACCCAGATTTGATGCGTCGAAATCTGGTTTCTGTTCATCAGTGACCATAACCTTACTTTCCAATCGATCGGGAATGGACAATCATGAAATAAAGTTTCTAGTAATGCCGATTGGTTTCCTTGGCGCAGTTGAGAATTAAGATTCTAACCAGGAATAAATATTCACGGATGGTCATCTCTTACCCCCAACTGAAAAGAAACCACATTAATGGACTAATGGTGTGTTTGGTTTTGTAATGGAGGGTCCAATGATCACAGCATCAATATAAAAGCAAAATTAAATGAACCATTTTTGCGCTATTTGACATCGTTTCCGCTTATTAGATTCTAGTTCAAGTTCTACAAGTTCTAGTTGAAATAGCAACAGTACGATTTACAATTGCAATTGAGTTACGTTCGACTCAGGGACTTAATCTCCCGATACTTGAGGCTAATATTCTTGCCGGAATGGCATTGCTTCTGTTACGCATTTAGTGTATCGGTCTTAAAAAGTTGATTCAAGTACAATGCATTTTATAAAGTCTACCTTGACTTTAGGCAAATGGACATCACATTTGGTTAAATAAATTTTGGATGATATATTATTTTACTGCTGTTTTCAAACCAGATTTGGGATTACGTGACACCGGAAGATTTGATTTGATGCGTAAATGGTGGTTACTCAATCGTCTGGACTTTTCCCTCCCACACCTTTCCACCTTTATGACGTTGTTTTTGGCCTTTGAAGTCAGAAGTGACGCTTAAGTGCAAGTAAACGATATTCATATGTTGACTTTCAGGCGACACCGATTCTCCTTATGGAGAGGCCTCGATCCTAAAACTAATGGATGCCCTTGACGAGCACATACAAGTGCCCAAGCGCGACACCTCTGCTCCGGTACTGATGCCCATTGATAACATCATTTCTGTACCTGGCCGTGGCACCGTAGTCATCGGTAAGTTTAGATTGTCATTGGCTCTCTATTTCGTGAGGATCAACCTTAGTAATTGAAATAGCCAGTGCTTCCCATTAAACGCCATTCCATGTGTGAGGTTGAGTTGTCTCTGAACTCTGTCGTAACTCTCTATGACGACTTATTGAAATCTCAATATGAATGGTGAAAAATCGTAACATAGGGATGTTGAATCAGGAAGATGATTGTTTTCAAAATTTATGAGATCCAGATTAGAAATTTGCAGTCAATAAATTACCACAGCTTGCCCTCTGATTGTTTGCTTGGTCAATTATTGTCTACAAACAATGCGAGACTAAAAGAGGACATCATAAAACACAAATATTGAAAATGAAGGTGAAAAGACTGAGCCCATCAATTATTTTACTCATCGAATTCACTTGAAACGCATCCAAAACATGACTGGGATCCCCAACATCTATGTTGAAGCCACAGGATTTATCCAACCGTTGGGATGAATTTCTGCGCAGAATTTTACACTTGAGAACTACGAGTACACTCATTTAAACATACCGGGTGTGTGAGCAAAATCTGAAAATACGGTAGATTTTTAATTTCCCGCCTTCAAGTACAGTTTCGGTCTCTTTGTTGGGAAGAGTATAAGCTCGATCAACGAGTTTATGCTCGTTATTTATCGTTACATATTGGTGCTCTTTTTGATATCTACGTATATATGAAATTGGAATCTGAATTGATAAAGAAGCATCATATCTCCAATTTGCTCCACCCTGGAGTCTCAATGTCAGCTATGTCCAAGGTCATCGCTGTTCTAGAAAGCGGGCAATTGAAACTCTGCTGGGTGCTTAAATTTTGCACACGCACCCTGTGCAATGAAGTACAGCAAAGTGAATGATGGAAAAACAACATTGAAATTCCTCCAACTTTTCAAGCACCAGTGTGCCGCACGTCATGGAAAAGTGGAACGATGAGAAATCGAGTGTATTAAACTTCAGCCTAAGGAAGATTTCGTACCAATCAACAATTTTGCAAATTCGGTTCAAAGAGGTCACTTAGCCCATCCTGTTTAATTGAGGAGAGATGTACACTATGAAACATTGTGAATTTAACAAGATTCAAAGCCACGAACACCTTTACTGTAGTGTCATTAGGAGCAAGTTCACTTTTGGTTCTTATCTTCCCCATTCAAAATGCATTGTAACGAAATGCCCATTAGTGATATTAGTCATTGTAATGTTTCGTGATTCGGCAATTTTTGGTGAGTTACAATTAGTCTATTGAGAGTTTTTTAGGGATTGGAATTCTTCTTGTTTAAAGCAGCCAATTACTGTCATTTCGTTTCTACACATCTGGCCTTTAGGAATGTGTCGTGCTAATCGAAACTTCTGCCAAATTTTGTGGTGGGAAGTTACCAGGTTTGAATTCAGCTTTGGGATCGGGAATTTGCGTCAAATTGTATCCTTTGGTTCTGCCAACGATAATAAAATGAGGGAACTATTTATGGCGTTAAAGAGGGCCCTCTGTTTCGTCTAGGTGTGGACAAATAGCCTTGAAGAGCTCGGAGCAAAGTGAATGACTCTCTCAATTTAACCTTTATTTTATTTGTGAAAAGCCAAATGCTATGCTTATGAAATGCAGTAGATAGCTTCATGTTGTTCATATAAATTTGGAAAAAATCCAAAAAAAAGTTTAGTAGTTAAGTTTTTGGGGGGTTTATTACGCCAGAAAGGATTTCTAGAAGCGTATTTGAAAGTCATCAATGAACGCGACGTTAAATAAAAGATTTTTTAATTTACTTAAAAACAAAAACTTGAATCCCCTAGTTTTGACTAGATAAAGAAATAGGCACTATTTTGCTGCCTAAGGAGCTATTACTTCTTGAAATAAGATAAATTAA
>NC_081442.1:1944744-1945032 GCF_007210705.1 Tigriopus californicus
CAAGAAGCAATCAAAGGAGTTTGTTAGACACCTCAATGCAAAAAATGTTAAGGATCCCACAGTCTGCATGAGGTGCCTCTCCAATGAGCTGAAGCTGTCTCAGTCCAGAGTCAAAAAGGCAATGGGGGAGGACTTGGGCCTGAAAACTTATGTCAGGGCTGTCAGGCACTTGCCACCGACCAGCCACGAAGGAGAAGAGTCTAATTAGGTGCAAAAAAATCCTTAATGTCTTGAAGAGCAATGCTGTCATTGAGAGGATCTTCTCCTGACCCAACAGCTCTCTTTAGG
>NC_081442.1:1945059-1945144 GCF_007210705.1 Tigriopus californicus
CTCTTTAGGCGTGAAACAAATTGAAAATTTGATGCTTCTCTATCAATACAGACTCCATTTGCGATTTTATCAGAAAGAACACCAG
>NC_081442.1:1945175-1959148 GCF_007210705.1 Tigriopus californicus
ATGGCAACTTGATTTATGCCCTATGTATGTCTAAAAATTTCCATAAAGAACTGCAGGGTGTGTGAGCAAAATCTGAAAACACGGTAGATTTTAAATTTCCCGCCTTCAAGTACAGTTTCGGTCTCTTTTGTTGGAAAGAGTATAAGCTCGATCAACGAGTTTATGCTCGTTATTTATCGCTACATATTGGTGCTCTTTTTGATATCTATATATGAAATTGGAATCTGAATTGATAAAGAAGCATCATATCTCCAATTTGCTCCACCCTGGAGTCTCAATGTCAGCTATGTCCAAGGTCATCAACATCCCCAAAACTACTCCCCGTGCCGTGATGGGATGACAAGGGAGATCCAACAAGAAACAAACAAAGCAGTTTGTTAGACACCTCAATGCAAAAAATGTTAAGGATCCCACAGTCTGCATGAGGTGCCTCTCCAATGAGCTGAAGCTGTCTCAGTCCAGAGTCAAAAAGGCAATGGGGGAGGACTTGGGCCTGAAAACTTATGTCAGGGCTGTCAGGCACTTGCCACCGACCAGCCACGAAGGAGAAGAGTCTAATTAGGTGCAAAAAAATCCTTAATGTCTTGAAGAGCAATGCTGTCATTGAGAGGATCTTCTCCTGACCCAACAGCTCTCTTTAGGCGTGAAACAAATTGAAAATTTGATGCTTCTCTATCAATACAGACTCCATTTGCGATTTTATCAGAAAGAATACCAGGTGTTATCGTTGTGCGAATTTATCCTCTTTCCAACATAAGAAACCTTAGGTCTCTAGCTGTTCTAGAAAGCGGGCAATTAAAATTCTACTGACTGCTTAGATTTTGCTCACGCACCCTGTGCAATGAAGTACAGCAAAGTGAATGATGAAAAAACAACATTGAAATTCCCCCTACTTTTCAAGCTCCCGTGTGCCGCACGTCATCGAAAAGTGGAACGAAGAGAAATCGAGTGTATTAGACTTCAGCCTAAGGAAGATTTCCTACTAATCAACAATTTTGCAAATTCGTTTCAAAGAGGCCACCTAGCCCATAATTGAGGAGAGATGTAAACTATGAAGCATTGTGAATTTAACAAGATTCAAAGCCACGAACACCTTTACTATAGTGTCATTAGGAGCAAGTTCACTTTTGGTTCTTATCTTCCCCATTCCAAATGCATTGTAACGAAATGCCCATTAGTCATATTAGTCATTGTAATGTTTCGTGATTCGGCAATTTCTGAGAAGATTGCCCCCAAAACTTGAAGTTTCCCTCATTTTTTTTAATTGCTCCGAGAAAAACGAAAACAAAAATAAGGCCGCTTCTAGGGTTGAAAAATAACAAGTTACTAGAAGTTTTGGTTTTTGGTGAGTTACAATTAGTCTATTGAGAGTTTTTTAGGGATTGGAATTCTTCTTGTTTAAAGCAGCCAATTACTGTCATTTCGTTTCTACACATCTGGCCTTTAGGAATGTGTCGTGCTAATCGAAACTTCTGCCAAATTTTGTGGTGGGAAGTTACCAGGTTTGAATTCAGCTTTGGGATCGGGAATTTGCGTCAAATTGTATCCTTTGGTTCTGCCAACGATAATAAAATGAGGGAACTATTTATGGCGTTAAAGAGGGCCCTCTGTTTCGTCTAGGTGTGGACAAATAGCCTTGAAGAGCTCGGAGCAAAGTGAATGACTCTCTCAATTTAACCTTTATTTTATTTGTGAAAAGCCAAATGCTATGCTTATGAAATGCAGTAGATAGCTTCATGTTGTTCATATAAATTTGGAAAAAATCCAAAAAAAAGTTTAGTAGTTAAGTTTTTGGGGGGTTTATTACGCCAGAAAGGATTTCTAGAAGCGTATTTGAAAGTCATCAATGAACGCGACGTTAAATAAAAGATTTTTTAATTTACTTAAAAACAAAAACTTGAATCCCCTAGTTTTGACTAGATAAAGAAATAGGCACTATTTTGCTGCCTAAGGAGCTATTACTTCTTGAAATAAGATAAATTAAGTTTGACAAAAAAATTGATTTTAAAAGCATTTGCCAATAATTCGAAACAAGCACAAGCTCAAAGTACATCTGATGGGAAACAATTGTCGCTAAAGTTTAGATGCGCTATCAAGCAAGTAGTACAAAACTCCTTGCTAAATTCTATTTTGGATGTCAAAAGTATTGAGAATTTATCCTTGCAGGATTTAAAATTTTCCCCAGAAGAGTTGATGATAAATTCTTTGTGCCACAATGCTTCAGCAATAATTTGTTGGGCAATAACATTTTGATAAAGCCTGGCATCTAGTTCGGCAAAAGTCGGGACCACAGATCATATAACGACTAGATGTCGGATTTTGTGTCAACAACTCTGTACACCAAAAAAGAGAAGGGTGACTGCCTGATCAGTACTAACGACCTACAATCGCTGGGCCTTCAACGAACGCTATCAGTGACAAACTCACTCTGAATCCGGCCACGCTGGCGGATGAAAAAGCATGAGTCACTGTACACCAAAATTTATGTACCAGCTGATGAAGGCAAGCCTTCGCATTTTTACTTGCGCTATGCGAGGTCTAGTCATTATATGGTCTGTGGTCGGGACTCGTACGAGTCCTAAAACTGCTAAGATGTATTTGGGTATTGCTGTGGATAAGGCTTTTGACCACCGTGATGAGACGGGTGAGACGAGAGTAGAGGAGACGATTGAATCCAAGAATCCAGCTCGTGATCTCTTGGTTCTACGTTAGTGTGTCCCACCTAGACGCAGCAGAGGGCGCTACCTTCGTTCAATGAAAAGGACAATAGTCAAGACTAGGGTTTCAAATTTGCTTGATACATACATGTACTCGTTTAGAAAGTGCAAAAAATTGGATACTCAAATCAGCTTTGCTACATGTCTCATTAAGGATCTAAATACTGGCTTTGATGCAAAAGGTGACGTCCTTCCGAGGGTGCCTAGCCAGATTGTCAGAAAGCAAAAACTGCAGTGATCAGATCATCAGACGGGTTTAAAAACATTAAAGAGGTCCCCAAAATGACAAAATTGCGAACTAAATTCTATGCCATGTGCTTGGGGAAGGGTTCCATTCTTCCCTGTGTTCAAATTTCAAGGAAACTATAATTAGTTTATTGGATTTGTCATCGGTTTTGAAAAATGTCTAGAGGTAAAAGTGTATTTTGAACGGCCTAACAACTGGGTTCAAACCCAGAAAACCTCTCCCTAAAGAAGATGCCTCTTGGTATTAATATACAGATGCATTATGCCGCTTCTAGCGTTAAAATCCTTTGTAAGTCAATAATTTAAATCGTACTGCTGGAAGTCATTCTCCTCCGCAATATTATGGTAGTGTTACATACAAGAGGGCTTGTCAGAGAAAAGTCACTCCAACCAAGCCACTTGATACTTTGCTTTGAGCACATTTTGGTAGTTGGGCAGCAGTGTGTCGGGCTGATCGACTTCTCTTGCGTTACTCAGTTTCATCCAAAGCAGACAAACAAGCCATCCACTCACTGGCTCCCTGAATTCGGAACTTGATTTTGAGAATCACTAGAGAAACTAAATGCGTTCAAAGCCGATCCCCGTCGCACACACCAGGCAGCCGCGAGGGAGCCAAAAATAATCCCAAAGATATCTAGTACATACACATTCTCCCTCCTGAAGGAATTCATAATCGTATATTTGATCTTTGAAACAAGTCTTCTTTTGCGTGATGTTGGGTTCTGCTCTTCCCTTTGATCAGGCTCCTCTCAAGGAAGTCGAAAGTACAAACATGTCTTTGACATATCCCTTTTCCCATGCACCGTTTAGATGGTCTATCGATGTCCGTACTTTTACTAGAGGCGAAAACAAATCTCGATGTTCGTCAATCACGTTAGAATTTGATTTGTTCCTCGATGTCAAATGCTGAATTCGTTTAAAATAACGAGTGGTGTATGCATGCAATGGCTCAACCAATTCTAATTCAGTATGGCCGAACATTAGCTATGATTAGAGGCCCCTCTGACAGTGTTTTTTTTGTTAAAACCTTACTTGACACACATATAATTTAGAAAGTGAGGCAAGCCATTAGATTGTAAAAACACAGTGTCATTCAAATGGAGTTGGTCAGGTATTTTTTAAGCAAAGCACTTAAATCTTAGTTTGAAAATCATTCGAAAAGATCGCTTGCAAAGCTCCATGGTTGATGGGACATTTCTGCAAAGTAGAAGTCTCCTATGCCTCAATGGATCAAAGTGCTTCAAATAGGGTCCAAATGCTCCGTAAGAGGCGCCACTGGGAAGGGCTGAGCATGACAGAAGTTTGAGAAGTGAACCTTTTTTAAATGACCAGCGAGCTCTTAGATCATAGGGGAAATCTGTTTGAGATGAGAAGAGAAAAAATGAGATCACAATAATGCTCAGTAACATTTCTATTGATGATTTTACCGTCACGTTTAGCTCTCAAACATTGGCCCCTGACAAATTTGGCTTGCTTCCCTAGTTTCAGAGTTGAAGTGTTAGCATTTAAGGCCTAAAGCCCGAAAATGAAATCATCATTTCCAAATATAATTTGGCAACATTGTGACACAGTTTTCAATTGTTTTCATTGTAATCATAGTTTCCATATGACATTAGTGTCCGTTAGTCATGTGATAGGAATTTGGTTTTCGTATTTCAGTTATGCATAGTCCTTGCTAATGTCACTCCTTTTGGAGAATCTGAACCCCATTTAAAGCACTCTGATTCATTGCACATACCGTCGAGCATGTTAGAACCAAGTAGTAGGAAGGCATCTTTCAAGGAACAACTTGGATTGGATCTCCTTTTTTTCTTGTCGATTCATCGTATCGATTGTGATGGATCTAGCCATTTTCGGACGCCAAGTTTCCCGGAGATCGTCTCTGTCAATGTTGAGATTGATGGTTTTGTCAACCTTGAACCTACTACGTACCCTCAAACTCTTTCTCTGGTGCTGGTTTTCTGCTGTGCTCTCGACTCTTTTTACACTATGAAACCAGGTTCCCGATGTTCCAAAGGAACCATTTAACCTTCATTTGGATTCAATTACAGGTACCATCAAACGTGGGGCGCTTCAGAAAGGTGATCAGCTGGATGTGTGTGGATTCGGGTATCATTCCAAAGCCACAGTGGGCGGGATGCAGGTGTTCCATAAAGACGTGGCCGTCTCGGTTGCCGGCGAAAACGTGGGTGTGAACCTGAAGGGCGTGAAAGGCACTGCTTTGAGCCGAGGCATGGTGTTGGTAGCCCAAGGATCGTATAAACCTACTAACCATTTTGAGGTGAGCTCATTTCAGGGTATAACGAAACGATTCCAAACTAGGATTTCTGATCACTTTACTGAAGAGGTTGTTGCACTTTGAAGAATTGCTTATTTTGCATGAGAATGAAACGTATTATTTTCCAGTAATTTGCACAAAAAGAGAGATATCTGTTCCACCCGAAAAATTAAGGTTGATGAATTCAGAAAATGAATGTTGCTTATGGAAAGTATTCGAAAATTTGAAACTAGAAATATGATTGAGGCAATGAAGTTAAATAACGAGTACTAAGTATTAAGTTACACTCAGACGTTTTCTCAAAGAGCAAGGTACACTTATTGCCCTAACTCTATGTTATAACGCAGGTTCCATGATGTATTTCTTGATTCATCTTCAAACAAAAATGTACAAGATTTGTTTCTTAATTAACGTATTGCTCATATCAATTTTCCAACTGAATTCAGGTGATCCTCCCGTATTCTTCAGACCATTTATTGCCCTTATGGGTCTACTCATTTATGCACAAACTGGAAAGAAAGACCCAATTTGAAGGGAAATAGCCTTAGCCGTTTACCTGTATTTGAAATAGTTGTTGTCGAAATCAGCGTGCTTGGTTTTGCCAAGTAAACCCAGATCTCTGTTTTCTCTCAAAGTATTTTCTGAGACAAAATAAAAAATGCCAATATCTTTTTCACA
Organism: Tigriopus californicus; assembly: GCF_007210705.1. Classification (NCBI taxonomy): domain Eukaryota; kingdom Metazoa; phylum Arthropoda; class Copepoda; order Harpacticoida; family Harpacticidae; genus Tigriopus; species Tigriopus californicus. The sequence continues at coordinate 1,951,095 of NC_081442.1, forward strand.
ATGCCAGGCTCCAATTTTGCCCCACATCATGAATTACTAAAAGTAGAGTTTTTTTTTATTATGCAAGTTCTACCCGAATTCCTCTTAAAAAGTCTATAATACGCTCTAGCATGGATGGAGGAAAAACAATTGTTTTTTTTTTTTTTGCAACCGAACTCGTTAAGAAAGAAAGAAAGTGTCTTGCAGATAAGTTGACAGCTCTAGGTTTTGGGTTGTGATGCGCAACCCAAAGTACTTTTAAAATGGTACCAAAAGACCCAAGATAAGTCATGAATAGGAGATAAGCTTTCGAGTTCTCTTTTCCCGAAATGGTTCTTTGATGTCGAATTTGTTGTTCCCAAATGGCCCCCAGAAAAAGGGAACTTTTACACCTTACCGAATGAAGTCTCCTTACTTTTGCATGCCATTAAATATACATACGTACACTCCACTCAAATAAGATTCGTAATAATATTGAGAAAAAAAAAACGAGGCAACACGACATTCAGCTTAAGATTGGTCAAGGTACATCCATACATAGGTATATGTACGTACAATATTGAATCTGCCGTTGATTGGTGGTGATGTCTGACGATGAAACGATTAAGTCTTTTGGTGGTGGTCACCGAGTTTTTAACTTTCTTCACTATTAAATCATGAAGTCCAATTTACCCGCCCACATAGCAGACATGACAGACCAATGGATGATGTGTACAATGGTCCATCCTTGAGCTTCTTACGCTTTTAAGATTAGAGGCAAGATGAATCTTCCTTGGTTTTAAGTTTTTAAAGGGGATGAAAAATCCTTTGATCTTTGGCATTGTTTTTCCACGAGAGTCATGAGCAAAACGTTTGGTCACGTTTCACGTAGGATGAAAATAGCTAGTTCATAAAGAATACATGGGTTGAAGAACGGCAATCTTCGACGCAGTTGTGTAGAGAAAGTTTCAGATAGTTTCTCAACAATTCATCGATTGAGAGTCTCCAAATTAATGAAACAGCATTTTGAACATTCAAACTAGAGCCCTCTAATTCAAACCAATTTAGTCAGAGTACGAACAATTCACAAGGACTGACTGCTAAGGACTCCAACAACTGTGGGGTTCGAAAATGCGGACAAGGTTTGAAGTGTATGATAACACTGGTTGTTTTTTGTTTGAATCGTTGACCTCGTAACCATGGTATAATCGTAAATCCCTTTTGAAAACAGAAGCTTGTCGTAGGTTTGAGGCCAAAAAGTTGCCAAATGGCTTACAATTAAACAAAAAAAATGGTGGAAAAAATCAGCAAAAAAAGGCAACTAAAAGGTGAAATATATTGCAAAAAAGGTAGAAAAAAGGTAGAAAGTCAGTCATAAAAGGTAGGAAAAACAATCATAATAGGTAAAAGAACAGTTTAAAAAAAAGGTAAAACGATTGTCAAGTTTGTTGAAAGCGTGCTCAAAATTTGATAATATATTTTCTCATTTGTTGAAAAAAAATATCAAAACAATGAAACAGATGCATGTTTTTGTAATATAAACAAAAATTTAGGTGTCGTGGGATTAATTGTCAATGAAGTCAGTTTTGGATTTGGTGTGAAGTGACAATTTTTTAATATCATTAAAAGGGTAGCTCCTATTTATAACCATATTTCAAGGTTTTTAAAACAAGTGAGCATGAAAAATGCCATAAAAGGTGCAAAAAGGGATTTTTTTCCCAAAAAAAGACGTTTTAGCCAATTTGTCCAAAATTTGACCGAAAAGGGTAAAGATCTAGGTTTTCGTTTTTTAACTTCTTTTGCTAGGTTCACATATGATGAAAAAAAAACGACAAAAAATATAAAGTTATCGCTAAATCCTCCCTTACCTCAAAACGAACATAGTATTTAGCTGCCTGTGACCAATAAAGAGATATGTACGTAGATGTGTCATTTATGGATCAACGTTCTTTGCTGGTTTACAATGAGCTTTTAATACTCTGCCATATTGTTCATGTTCTACCATTCTCGAAGTAACTAGGTACATCCGATCTATGCTTCAATGTTTCATTTTTGATATGATGTTTATTTTTAGGGCACGTGTTACATCTTGAGTGCGGCGGAAGGAGGTCGCTCCAAACCCATCATGAGTAAATACATTCAGATGATCTTCATGGACACTTGGAGCATGGCATTTCGATTGGATCTGCCCAAAGGTGCTGACAGCAACATGATCATGCCTGGGGAGCAAGCCACCATTAAGTTGACCCTCTTGAGAAATATGCCCCTTCTTGAAGGACAGAACTTTACCCTGAGGGAGAACAAAATCACTGTGGGGACGGGAAAAGTGACCAAATTGCTCAAACCTATTGAGACTGCTAAACATACAAAATTGGTCAAACTCGAGGTGCCTGATGTTGTTGAATCATAAAAAAGAACGTGTGAAGAACCCAAAGATCTATGATTTTTCCCCTCGCGGTTCCAAACTCCTATCATTAATTATACAAGTTATGAAGTGTGATGAGTGGCAAAATCTCGTTCAAAACAAGCGGCAGATGCATACCCCAAGAAATCTGCCAAGAGAATCAAGGCACACAGACCAGCTTATAAAGCGAATGGGGACAGCTGAAACGTTGTTTGGGTATGATGTCCGATATCGGGTGGAGTGTACCCTGCTTACCGATTTAGCTGCCACGGAAAACCAAAACAAACCGTTTATCACTCCTCTTTGTTTTCTTTGCAATGATGCAACTATTGGGACATTGAAGCAGGATAAGGAGATGACGTCATCACTAGGGTGGGCCCAAATTTGCAAATGTAACTGATCTTGTTTGAGAGCAAATTTGAATGAAAAATTAACACGAAAAATTGCGAATAAACTTTCCAATACATAGGCACCAACAGGTTCTGGTGGGTGTAATTGCTGTTTTTGCCTTCCTTATCAAGCAACACGTAGATGAAAAGGAAAATTATATCATAAAATCTTCCAGCTCTGGGAATTGAACCTGCTATCCCCAAGAAGGAGATTCTTGCCTTGTTTATGCTACCTCCTAGACGGATCAGCATTTTGCACGTCCTTAATATTTCGTGAAAAAATAAATCTCAGTTCATTAACAGAAAAACAATAATGTCAGAGCATAGCAAGTGTATTGTGGAACAAATTTGTTAAGAAAATTAAGTTTAACTAAATTCAAAAGTCTAATGTAACTTAAACCAACTTGAAAGTAATAGTACGTAAGCCAATTCTTCACAAGTCAACCATCCACCTCATGACCATTTAACCCAAAAATCATGAAAACACGTCAAGATGTGCCTGATTCTGACTCAAACAAAATTTTGAAATAGAGTATTTTAAGAAATTGCTATGATAAAAGGGCTATTTAAGATGTCTGCAATATGAAAGCAGCTGGTGGTTTATAATATGTCTGCAATCTATTTCATACCCACGTGTGTTTTTTTCCAAAAAGAAAAAGTATCCGGTAAAGATTTCACATATTTCCCTAAAAGTGACCAGATTTCTTGACAATTTTTTTTTGCGGACTTCCTTATCGCTACCGGGATTGGAATCCCAGCAGTTCAAGACGAGAAGATTATTCATTTTACTTGACTTTTATTTATATATATTATTTGATCGACCAACCAATTGGAGTTGGTTGATCTGGCTAATCCTTGAATATAAGATTGATCCGGCATTTTAGTCAAAAACTTGTCCAAGTCTGACTTAAATCTTGCTACTGGATCAACGCCTACATAAGCCCTACGAATATTTGAGGGCAGCTAATTGAACAATGAAGGAGCCCGAGAAAGAAGAGAGGCGGACTTCATTGTTTTAACTAGCCTGGATTCTCGAGGGCTTGAAGGTGCTCTCAAAACGCAGAAACGCACGTTAAGCCTCTACGGTCACTCGAATTGACCCTAAATCCTGGGTTGGGACGAAGCTCATGGATGCGTTTGAAGATATATAGTATCAAATACCTTTCGTTCCTTCTCTGAACACTGTACAATCCCAACCTTTCTAACCTCTCCCAATACGAGAGCTCTCTCATTCCTGTGATGTTCCTAGTGAAACATCTTTGTACCTGCTCAAGCTTTTGCAAACCTGCTGAATTAATTGGAGCCCAGATGGGTGAAGCATATTCAAGATGCGGTTGGACAATCGACATGTAGTCATGTACAGAGTTAGCATCGTGCATAGATTTCTAGACACTGGATGTCGGACGACCGACCACTCGGCTGGTAAAACTGTACAATGGATGGTCTCCTGGGAATTGATTACAAACCGGTTTATTGTACTGTTTAGCCACCCGAGTGGTCGGTCGTCCGACATCCAGCGTCTAGAAATCTATGCATCGTGATACTATATTTGGACTTAAACGTGCGCTATATCCAACCACACATTTGAAAAGCTTTACCCACCTTCAACTGGATATGCTCATCGAACTTTCCATGATTTTTGAGGACTACACCAAAATCCTTCATGGATGAGACGTGCTCAATGTCCTTATCTTTATCATCTAATAGTGGAGATAAAGGGTTCCTTCCGGCGCCGGGATTTGAATCCACGACACCTAGGGAGAGGATTCTTGCCTTGTTAGCGCTACCCCTTAGACCGCTCGACTACACCAGCTCCTTAAAACCAGGACCAGAATTCTTGAAAATTGTCAATAATTTTCACAAATATTGGTATTTTTTGCTGAAGTGGCTGAAATTGCATAATTAATTGCAGAAAAATGTCAAATATTGCTGTTAAAATTGCAGATGCAGCAAATTTGCAGAAAAATCTCGGATGTGCAAGTTTTTTGCACAATTTGCACAATTTGCAGGATGAAAGTCTTGGCCGACCCTAGCCATCACAGCTTTTTCCGGAGGTCACTAGAACTTTTGGCCCTTACAAAACCAAGTGTGTCGGAGCTTCTGGTGGAAATTTGTTTCCCCGTGAAAGCAAGAAAAGGAAGCTCATTACTAGGAAAAACATAGATATGAACGCACGACCTAAGTATTCCTTCAAATGAAATGAGTATCGGGCGCAAATAATGACTTGAAATCGCAAAGTGAGATTTGAGTTCTGAAAATGAATCTTTAAGCAAACAAAGACCATGAATTCGGCAGCCATTATGTTCATCCTCTACAGCAAATTGGCTGAACTGCAAATAATCAGCATTGGTGTTCCTTCTGTGTTGAGTCCTTTTTGAAATTAAGAGGTTATTCTTAAAAATCAGGTTCTCCTTGCTGGCTATCGATTTATTAACACAGGCCTTGAGCAGGATGTTTCAAGTGCGACTGAAGTAATACTTGAGTACACTCAGCAAAAGGAGTGCTTACATTTTCAAAATTGAGTATAGCTCTTTGGTCGAGAAATCTCGTTACATTACGAGATGATGTTTGATATATTTTTAAGGATTAACAAATATCCGAAAAATTGTCGTATTTTAGGGAATTTCACATAGATGCTAGACAAATTGTACGATTCCGTTTGTACCCAAGTTCAGCAATATCAACTCTGCTCCAACTCTTCAATAACTTTCCAGAAATTGCGTTGAAAATATTTCATCGGAAAAATTTTCGATTCAAAATAGAAGCTTTCAGAAGCTATTTCTCTATCTCGCTTTTCCGAGAGCAAATCTCAGATCAGAACTTAATCCAACATGAAGAACATCTTAGTTTATTCTTCCAATGCATTTGGCTCTTTTAATCGATTTTTTGTTTCTATGCACGCTGCAGATTGGTTGTGAGGTTTGCCAGGGACAGCTGAGCTAACGGGGTAGCCGCCCCTGGGCATGCTTACGTCTGCCCTGAACAAGACCTAATGCCAGGATCAAAACTGCTATCTATAGATTCACGTCGTTGTTTCAAAACAAGAAAATTATGATTTTAAAGACCAGCTCTCGGTGACATCAGCAAAACAAGAGGAACAAGTTGGCTGCAGGAGATAAACATTTTTTGTTGTTCAATTATTGAACACTGTGTAGCATTTACGACCAATCTTTTTTATCTTGGTCTATACCGGGTCTTCTAGCGGATTGTCAAAAAATGTAGGATATTGAATATATGGTTTCGTTCTATAATCTTCCCAGCCTTAAAAACTGCAAAAGAACATCAGACTTATATTCATTACAGGGTGCGAGGTATGTGGCGTTACACTTTCAATAAAAATCTAAGGATTGATTCAGTTTATAAAGTAATCAACCAACTCCAATGAAACTCGGGATTTGGATAGATTGGTACATCATATTATCTATTCAACTTAACTTCCAATTGCGTTTTTATAACTTTTTCAAGACGAGTTCGGAATCGGCCAACAATTTCGAAGTCTTTAAAAGTGTAAAACTGCATTCCTCGCACCCTGCATATACAGAAATCCACATCAAAAAGAGAAATAACGATACGCAGGTTTCGAAATGTCCTGGCACTTTCGTAAACCACACATGAATAACTCAGATGACTTGTTTTACACTTAACCGCCTAATTCTCTTTTTAAGTTGGTATTTTCTGTACCCCATTACTTATGGGCTCCCTGTAAGTGTAATCCATGACCGTTACAAGAGTACAATGAGGAGTATGAATATTGATCGTGTGGGTTTCCTTTTTTTAATTTTTGAGTACGGAAATGCTCGTCACCAAATGATAAGATCTAACAAGAGGAATGGTCAACTCAAGCAGTTATTGTTTGTGCCAGCATCATAGATGCTAACATGCCACTGAGAACCCATATGGGTTCATCATCATAAGAGGGCCAAAATTTCCAGATATTTCTAGTATTCCACGACCAAGTGTCTTCTGCCACTGTCACATGGATTGGTAGGGTCTGAAATGATGAAGATGGATCGTCATGACAGGAATATCTTAACCATGGGAAATGAATAAAACGGTAAAAGGATATATACTTGGTGCGCATTTATTCAGCTTCCATAGGGTGTAGGCAAGTTTCTAGTTGATGTGTGTTAAGTCCTATCCGGAGATGTGGAATGTAGAAACGGTGAAATTGACCTTCTAAGCAGATTGGCTATGTTCATTTGGGGAAAAAATGAAACCAGAAAAGTAATTCAATTTTTTTCGAGTTTTTTTTCTGGCCAAAATAATTTCACTAAAAAAATTTAATAACAACATTAAACAGAGAAGGTACAAAGGTACCTTACATTGTTTTAGCAAGCCTGGATTGTGAGGGGCTCAAAATAATTTACATACAAATAAGCAATTATAAGAGTACTAGTTTTTTTAGCCCAGGTTTCTTCACCCTGAAAAATAGGTGAGACAAAGAAAGCACCTTGAGTAATCAAACTTCATGTAAAAGCCTGCATGGTTTTGGGTATTTTTTGATGGTTAGGAGACCATTTTGAGGGCATTTGATTTTAAAGATGTTGAAATAATGAAAAATCTATAAACCCTTGTTCATTAGGTCAACATTTTGCAAAATTTTGCAAATAGTTTTTATAGTTGTGAAAGACGAAACTGTTCAGAATGTCCAAATCTCGTTGGAATGCGTAGTGCAAAGACTGTTTCACTCTCATTATATTCAGTGAAATTGGACCAGGCAAAGCATTTTTTTCTCATCCTAGCTCAAATCAATGCCCGGTAATGTAAACATTAGTTTCTAATACAGTGCATTATCTCAAATAGTCCTCTTCATTGATCGGAGGTAGCCCCCTCTGCTTCATCCAGGTGCGGTCAAACAAACGTAGAAACGACAAGGGCTCTTCTACTAGAGAGCCCTGGTAGAAACAAGAGAATAAGCTATAAGATGCCAGACTTTATCAAGGGGTTGTGAAAAGAACAAATCATATCATCTCAAGTACTGTGACGTAATGAGTAAGCCACCAACTCTTCTGGGAGACGTGTCAAATCCTCTATGGTTAAAATTTCGAACAATTGTGATACGTAAATAAGAATTAGACAGGAGGGTGTATTGAATCTTTTGAGTAACAGCTGTCTGATGAAAACAGCACAAATTTGGGGAGGTCACTGGGGTACTTGTCAATACAGTAGAGGTACTAAAACACAAGATACAACGCGCAATATTAGACAAAAAAACGTTTCTAAGGTTTCATGATTTTTTTTTTGTAAAAATTGAAAATTCTAATGTAGAAAATGAGTGGTAAAGGAACAGATTCTTTTTATGT
>NC_081442.1:1959184-1961106 GCF_007210705.1 Tigriopus californicus
TGTAAAACTGTGACAGTTTATAAAATAGCAATGCCTATGTTGATGTGTAAAACTGTGACAGTTTATAAAATAGCAATGCCACATGAACAACTCCTGTAATAAATAAATGAATTGGAGCTCTAATTCAATCCATTGACAATGATTTATGACGCCTCAAAAGTGCAAGTGACTTCTCGAAATTTCATGCTGACGTCATCTTCCTCTCCTACTCCAATGTCCCAATACTTTATGATTACGAGGGGTCGGAAAATAGTTTATGATGTTGGTCAAAATAGTTGTTTTTAAGTTACGAAAATCACCCAAATTAATTACCGGAAACGTAAAAATAAGTTTTAAAAAGTGAAAATACTTTGTAAATTATAATTTTTCACATCTTTTTGCCCTTTGGGCTCAGCGCAATCCCAGATTTTTGCCCTCATTCTAGTCTGTTGTAAAGGGATTCGCTGTTCTTGGATGAAGTTCTCCTCTTACCATCGGTTTGAGGATGGACACCGAAAGGTTGACCCACCTTGAGGTTTAATGTCAAACAAATCTTTGTGCAGGGACAAACATGGCCCCAATTTTTTTCCACCTATCATGCATCTCCCCTGAAATTCCCCCAAAGATGACCACAACACTTCATTTTCCCCGAAAACCCTCGGTTTTAGGTTATATTATGGTTAAAATTCATGACATAGCATTTTGCTCAAAATTGTCCAAAATAGTTGAAAACTTGATTTAACCTAAAACAATTTTTTTCCGACCCGTAATGAAATCCTACACAGTAATCACCATTTCCAACGAAATAGTACTAGGAAAAGCAGTTTCACAAGTTTTTGGTGACAAACTTAAAAACATCACTTTTGCTAAACTTACCTTTAGTTTTTCAGCATAATTTGATGGAGAAGGATGACTATGAGAAATCGCTGATATGCTATAAATTTACACTATATAGCTCTCTATTTATCCCTATTTGGACCTCAAAAAAGTCAGGCATCTTAAAGCGTATTCTTGTGCTTCTGCGTTTGTTTGTGCTCAATGACAGAAGGCTGAGGGGAATAAACAGGACTATTGACTTTCATGTGATCAGCATATCACATGTATTCTCTTTTCTTTACTGTAATAAAATCTTTGTTATCCCAGCCAACTGAACCTATCTTCATGTCGCTTGGGTACCAGTAACCATCTCTTCTATGATTGCCGAGTTTTCTAACCTGATCTAAATAGTTTTGGATTGACCTTTGTAGCCTACTTATTTCACGTTTGAAACGCAGTTTCCTTGCAGTTTCACGGCGGATTTGGCATCTTTGATTGAAATATTTTTCATCGAACGACAATGAGAGGTTGGGATACAATTTTTTTAAAGATATCAGCTAACTTGATCTCTTTGAAAGAATGACGGGTTTCGGTCATTCCACCAGAAATGTCATAGGCTATTGAAAATGTAAATAGGTAGCCCTGGTCACAACCTCCTGTCATTATTTATTTGATTCCCATCGGTTGTACTAGCATAATGCAAATTGGACATTTGGACAATCGCTCCTTTTTGCCTTGACTTGATTGATGGAATAGCAATACTTCCCGTAGATGTTTATACTACTAAATCATCAGACTACTTTATTCTTCGGCTAAACCAATGATATTGCACTAAAGTTTTTTATTTCAATGCCATTTAATGAGATCAAGGAATGGTTAAGCTTACATATGGGTGCACCTGTTTAAGCATTAGAGTTTTGCCATTGATGCATTTAAGAAATTAATTAATTTTTTTTTGGATTTATGTTCGTACTCCATCATGAGGGTCCTCAGGGGGAGTTAACCTGGAGAAAAGAAGGGAGAGCAGACGCCCTGCATTTTTTTGTCTCGTTCTTCTCTCTGCACCCTGCCCTGCCTTATCTGCCTATTTGGATTGAAGCCGCCACTTTCTGTAACTCAGAGCTTGA
>NC_081442.1:1962753-1995980 GCF_007210705.1 Tigriopus californicus
CTTCATTGTTCGAACTAGCCTGGATTCTCGAGGACTTGAAGGTGCTCTCAAAACGCACATTAAGCTTCTACGGTCACTAGAATTGACCCTAAATCCTGGGTTGGGACAAAGCTCATGGATGCTTTTTGCTTTTGAAGACGTACAGTATCAGATACCCTTCGTCGAAATGATTTTTGAATAACCAATGAATTATATTAGTAGATTTGAGTTTAGATTAATCTGCAACGTAAATCTTGCCAATGTATATGAGCGAATCAGTCTTGTTATTGCATTATCCATTAAGACATTATTCAAAGGGTCCGGTTAATTTCGAATTCCCGTAAGAGCGACAACTAACCTGAAAAATAGTTCATGAATTCATGAGTTAGGAAAAACTCTCATTGATTAATCAGACTCCCAAATATTAGTGCTTATCATGATTGCCGTGCCCTTGACTTGTAACCTTTCCTCAAATTCAGTCCCAACATGAACTTCTTTCTCACCGTATTAAATCATTGCTTAGGTGATTATCACCCCAAAAACCACATTTCTTTCTTGTGAAATTCTTGTCCCCAATTGTGTGAAGCACGCAGATCTCAGTATGAACAATGTTGTGTGAAATTCGACGTATGTCTTATAATACAAATGTTTCCAGCTCTCTTGCGCTTGACGGTCTCAAAGATTCATAAGGTATCAAGTTCAATTATAATGGAGATGACATCTTCAAAGTTACTGCTGTGAAAAAATTAAGAAACGTATTCCTAGATTTATCTTCATGGTTGAATCAATCACTTACTGTTTGACGCACAATTTTTAATGAGCCCCTGGAAGAGTGAGGAGAGATGCCGACTGTTTCAACGTTGTTCCACCACTTCTCAACGTCTGTGTTCCAATTAGATAGAGGAGACAATGCACTCCCAAGCTGGAGACTTTGGTGATGAGCGTTCCATGATCCTTTATGGTGCCAATTGCTTTCTCTTCCAGCTTCCCTTGCCGTGGCCCATCATATTGAGTGTCTTTTATGAGCTGGCCATAATGGGTATCATCTTTATGGGAGTCTTTTGGCTGCCATTGTGGTGAGTGAAATTGGGCCTGAAAGTCTAAAGTTCATGAATCAAGAGGCCTTTGATGTATATGTTGTGTTAATGAGCTCGTTAGCTCAAATACCAGTTCATTAAATTCAGATGAAACCTTTCAAAGTAAACGAGATCAAGAAGCGGGCGTACTTTACCACCGTACTTTTGGTTCTTTTTATAAATGCTGATGGAGCAAAGAATCCAATATAAGCTTTCAACAATGGTCCTTGGTCCAACATGGAAATGGAAGAATTTCCTCGTGTTGGCTGTATTTTTGACATCAACTTTTGAACGCTAAAGCCTTTTGTTCTATTGGGTTTAAAGTCGATTTTTCCTTTAGGCGAGGCCTTGTGGACAATATGACCGACTACCAACTCAAATATTGGACGCAAGGACCCAATAAATTCTTCGTCGCTTCGATGAAAGGTACTTGAACACATACAGGGATGGGCATTGTTATGCGTGCTTATAATGTGGATTCAAAAACAAATTTCCATCATTTGATTGCCGTCATACTATTACAAGATTATATCAAAACACTGAAAAAAAAAATATCCTAGTGAAATAATGTGAGGCTTTCGTAATCGTAAACATCATGATCACATTTGGCTCGACTTTTTTTGTGAAATGACCATTTGACCCGATTTGGGTTTAAGGCTGAAAAGCTAGAGATGGGCAACTCAATGTCAAATATCTCACTTCCCAAATAACTGGCTGATATTGTTTATGCGTAATAGCGCCTAACCCTGTAAGTTATTATTTGACAGAGGCGGTGTAGCCACGATTGAGTAAGTCTCTTGTTGTTGTGACCAAAGTTTTTGGTTGTCATTCAAGATGGTTCCGATGGAAAAAAGGAAAAGAAAGATCGCATTTTGGGAACAGTCGGTCTGAAAAGAAGTGCTTTCGGTGGCCTTGTCGCAAACAGAAAGGAGGAGGGTAATGGAATGATCATGGAAATCAGCCATCTTTGTGTTCAACCCAACTATCGAGGAATTGGTTTGGGCGCTCATTTAGTTCAGCACGCCATCGAAAATCTGCCAAAAGCAAGCGAGAAAGTGAGTTGATTTCGAAAAGTCTGGGTTGAACCGCGATTATTGGAAAACATGAGAAAGGTCGAGGGAGCTTGGAACAGAAATACGATCATACATGGCATTTGCGATTGTTCCACATGGCAATCTTGCTTTCCACCGAAATGGGGCTTGAGTGAAGAATGGTTCTGCTTTATGGTTTCAGATGCCCGTACGAGTGAAAGTCATTCTTCTAGACGCTCAATACGAAGGGATCCGTTTGTTCCAAAGAAATGGGTTCCAATGCATTGACCGCAAACCTTTGTCTGTAACGCCGTCCTCATTGCCAATGCCATTTCTCAATTGGACACATGACATCCACGAAGTGGCCATGGAACTTACCGAAACCAATCCCGTCAAAGGCTCTCCGGACTAATTGGAACAACAAACGTGCCTCATTTCCCCCCCTTCAGTAAAGAGGGGAAATATTTTCGATCTTTTCTTGACAAGATTATTTATTCTCTAACTCACAGTAAATAAATAAATAAATAAATACATCTTTTCCAACGATCACAAGACATTATAACATATGAATCTGAGTCGAAGTTCCTGGTAACAAGCATGCGTTTGAATACTTGGTTCGCAACTACTTCATCTCTTACATCTCAAGATCACTGTTCCAATAGGACGTTGATTATCACATTGAGTTAATGCTTCGGAGAAGCATGTCTGTTCTCTCTTCAGCTCCATATGGTCAATTTTGCACTCAGATGTCCGCTTCCTTGATGGCATTGTGACCTTGGGCCTTCTGATAGTTCAAAAAGTCGTGGTTTCCACGCGAAGGTTATTGTTCATATTCTGATCACCCTGCTCCTTGAGGGAGACCACTGCAGCAATGCTGTACTTCTGCGACAAGGCCGCGGCCGGGCTGAGCTGACGGACAATTTGGTCTGGACTTGACGAGGATGCGCCCGAAGTCTCCTCTGGATTCCTAATATTGGCTACCACAATGGCGTACTGATGAGGGTGATTGTTATCATGACCTTCATTGAGACGTCTTGAGCTGACCAAAGAGGGAGGCGGCGGGGTTCGACCCTCTAAAGGGGCACGATGGTCCGGGCCTAAGGAATACAAAAGACTTCCTGATTAGACTAGTGCTCTGAACGGTAGAATGCTGCTCATATGAATCATTGTATGCCTGAAGAGCCCATCAAAGTTACAGACTTGTACAACAATAATATAAAGGCCAGCTTCCACAAGAAAGGGGAATACAACTAAAGAATCATCTGCTTAGCTACGTTACATTTATACATGTCATAGCTAAGAATTTACGGCAATGAGGTATCCGCGAGCGCCCTAATTTTTTACACCACATGTTATTTGACTTGTATCAGCATCAAATGCAAATAAATGCCATGAATGTCCCAGTACCAGATTTTGTCTTATATGAAATAGCGGACAATAAAGTTTGTGTGGAGGATCCATCGTTTCCGAGGTCTTGGGGAGTAGGCTATCACATCCGTGTGACCTTCCGAATCATTGAGAAAGATACGAGCGAGCTCATGCAAACACGAAATTCATCTAAAGTTTGTAAACTTTCCCAAACACGGCAACTGTTTGTGAATGACAATTCATGCTCATGTGCTACTTTGATCCACGTCAATTTTCGTACCAACCACGCATATGAATGGACATCAAGGTTCAACTTTTCGCCCTGAATGTCCAAAACCCCATTCAAAGAGAGGAAAATACCTTCAAAAGCCTGCGAAACTGACGGATTTTAAGCAAACGGGCGGTGTACCGTGATCTTGATCTTCATTCAAGGTGGAAGGAGTGAATAGAGCTAACTCAATCTGTTGTGTAGCCCTCTGGGTTTCGGACATCACTGTAACTAAAACAGAATTCGAAAGTCGAGACAACGAAATGTGTGGTTGCGTGCTATCACATTCCAATATTGGTGGGTATGATTTGACAATCGCGCATTATTTAAATGGCGGCTGTAAGGATCATTTTTATAAATATAAGGCACTTCATTTATGTACCAGTCTCAAATAAATGACCTTCATATAACAATTTGGCGATTCACAACACTCACGTAGGATGTTTATACACATAATGTCAAGAAGTGCAGCATGTTTATTTATGGTATGTACAAGTCGTTTTAGATTTGGATGACCAACACTAGTTTAACTATTTAAAGGGATAATTGCTATCATTTCTCATGGCTCTTGTTGTTCCCTTTCTTTTCGGAAGCATTCAGGACTCTCAAAAAATCGTGGGGGCTTAAATACCTTGTGACATTTGGCCTTGTGACGCATTCCGGGATTCCACCTTTTGGCCGACCATTTTGAGGATGACTCTTTTGAAGCCGTCATTGAAGAAGCAGTACACCACAAAGTTCATAATACAATTAAGCACAAGAAGCAGATGGTTGACGGAGGTCATACACATGAACCACACTGGAGGCCAAAAGTTGTCACCGCACTTGATAAGCAGGTCCACGTTAAAGAGCTCGTATAGATTCAAGAGCAATCGAGGTAGATTTGTGACGAAGAACATGCATACAATGCAAACCAGAATCATGGCTAGTTGCAAGTCCTTGGCCTAAAAAAGAATGCAGTTTTGATTTACTTGCCGTTTGACCCTCAAACAAAAAGTCTTTGTTCAAGTTCAAGATTGTTATGATGGTTTGTTGTCTTAACTGGGACATCCAGTTTTATATGCCTTAATATGTACGTATATATATGCGTATGTTTTGACAACCAAAAATCAATAACAAATCAAGCTTATGGCTGGATCAAACGCTTTCAGACGAAATCTTCTATAATGCGGCAAATAAGGTAAACTATTCTTACCTGGGAGCTATTACTATTGCTTCTAGTGTAGCGACCTCTCGTGAGTAGGAATCTCAAGTAGATCTTCACGTTGAAGAAGATCAAGGCGATGAAAGGCAGGATACCAAGAAGTACCGTTCGGGTTACTTTCATGTAGTACTTGATGTAGATGGGATTGTTTCTGAAATGCAGAGAAGCGGACCCTCAGTGAGACCCCTTTTATTCAAAAATACCAAGTCCCCTCAAGAGATCTGTATTGTAGAGGAGGAAAAAGATGGGAAATAACCAAGAATATATTTCCCTTCAACATGGCAGATGAAACCGTTGCGACACACTTGGTGGGAAGGCTATATGTTAGAAAGATAAAATCATTTCGTTTAAACTCGGTGACATAGAGTAGTGTCAACAGTGTCATGGAAATAACTTTAACAGGTTTCAATATTGTAAAAAGCAAGCGCCCAAGCAACGATGATTGATAATGAGTGATCTGGGTAAACCTACGTAGCTACGTATACGGAAGCTGAACAGAAGGTGTGTAACGCTCTTCTATTGGCTCCACAGCCGTTATGAAAAAGGCTATTATTCATGGACAGAGTCAATGGTTCCCTAAAGTCGCTAGAGTACCGAAAAAGTCAAGTACGTCGTTTTGTTCCTACTTACACAACATAAAATCACGTACTTCAAGACTGAAGCATTCTTACCTCAGGTCTGTGACGTCAATTGTGTAGGTAGTTACATTCAGGTACGACATAACGGGTCGATCTTTCATCATGACATCGTCTTCAATGGGATACTCATCATCTCGAGGTGGCGATTCCTGATAAGATTCCCCTATTGGAGTCACATTATTCTCTACCACGATCTTCGTCTCCAAAAACTTGGGAATGTTGACAATGATGGAGATAATGATGACTGGCACCGTTTAAGCAAATACCCGCACGCTCACGGAGTATGTGTAGGCCAAGTCTCGGTGAAGTAACGGAAAGCACACGGCAATATATCTGGAATGGAACAACAATCATACCAATGGTGGCTGTGAATCCTGTTCTTGAAATTTCACCATTTGATGACGCCCTAACAAAGGCAAACAATGGTGGTAGAAATATAGGCTGAACATGTAAATAATTTTGCTTCTACCTCCACATTGAAATTTTGACCACTGGATGGACCATCCCTCTTTTGATTTTGCCTGGTTGGTCACAAAAATAGGGCAAACACCAAAAAAGGAATTATTTTTTTACACTACGTAGCATTGGTTGACAATAAGTAGTATATTTTAAAAGTCGCAAGGCAACTTATAATAGCAAGTGAGAAAGGTAGCTCATCTATTTTAAGGTTGTGAGGTGATCCTTAAATAAATGCATGTAGTTTATTAGTGAATTGGTTTTCTTTAACAGTCTTCATTGGCGTTAATTCTAAAGTCCAACTCATCTTCCCAAAATACAACATCCATCGCCAACGATCTTTTCTAAGATGAAGGATCAAATTGGATGAGTTACGGAAGTTTAATGTTCATCCCAGACGTTGTCACTGGTCTTGACTGACATCTAAATTGAGTTTTTCACTCCAAAAGCTATGGGGTTGCGTGGGTGAAAGACAGCTTGACCGATAATCAAGGCAAAAGAGGCTGGTGTTGATAGACCAATGAAATTGGTTCCTTCTCATTTCGTCTGAATTGAAGTGACAAGTACATTGGACCTAATGGAAGTAATGGTCTTTCCTTTCTCTCTTGCTCATTGGTTGTTAGGCTTTCGGGCGATATGAATGAAGGATGAACGTGAGTTGCATGCCTTTCGAAGGTAATGCTAATTCCAAAGTTGGGGAAGGAAAGTGGCTTAAGGCTTCCCTAAAGTTAATAGAGCTTGTGTAAGGTTGAGATGTTGATCATGCGAACACTTTAGACACCTCTTAAGATCAATTCAAGGGAATGAGGATAATCAATTTCTCAATGGTTTCTTATATACCCTCATTTCATCCTAAATGGTTTAGGTTTATTCTGTTAAAGTATGGCCAGCTTATTGGAAAGTACTTTAGAGCAGTCTCTGTAAATCAGGCATCTAGTTAGAGGGGCCGGAACATATACCTCAGGCTGTTCAAGTAGCAAATCTACATGGTAAATGTCTATCCTCCGTTATTCCTTCATGTCACTGACAGTAATCTTATAAACGTCATTGCAATATTGAATGCTCTAGGCATTATTGTACGCATTAGCAACATTCAGCATTATGAATTGTTCAATACTTGTCAGTCAAAGCTTTTGCTTTGATAAGAAGGCTTTTGCATCTTCCCAGGGCCTGTTCTTTGCATTTTATTCAAGAATATGAACTCAATGCTTGTAGATCTCACAAGGTTTTTTTTCCATATATCCTTTGAGGTTCTGGTTGTACCTGACACTTTGCTTTTCAAGTTACATTTTGGGACACTCATCTGATTCATGAATACTGAAATGGGCATTCACGACATGACGGTATTTGACCAGTATTGGGGGAAAAATATTACCTCTCCAATCCCAATATGACGGTCATGAAAATCGAAGCGCTCAACATGATGTTTGTGAAGGGATAGATGAAGTATGGATACAACAGAGTGTAGAACACCGTATGCATTTCAAATGCCCGCGCAAAACTGTAGTCCGCAACCAACAAAACGCAAAACACGGAATCCATCACAGTTAAGACCACAATCAGTGAGTTGAAGCTGTTCCGCATTTCTCTCCTAAACAAGATGAAAGAAACGGTACTGGATTAGTGATATTGGACCCATGTATATCCTGGCCTTATTTTAGATCTTGGCCTTAGCTAAAACGAACGCTTTCTACTCTTGATTCGCTCAACTAATTATGTCGCAGGGACTTCTAATTAAAGTGAGCCAAGACCCCGAGGAGTTTTACTACTCTAGGTGGAACACGAGGGATCGAGCCTGGGAAAAAGCAACAAAGTTGTCGCGTGTTTTTGTCACGTCACACTCGCAACAAAGCTCTCTCATGAATTGTGAAGTAGTGCGTTGGGTTATTAAAAGGCTGCAATTGTGCCATATATGCCTTCCAGACACAAACATCTTGTTTTGTGATTCAAACACATGGTTTGTTCCCAGTGATTCAAATCACTATCTGGACATAATTTATTTAGTCGTTTACTTGGCTTGGCCAAAACTACAACAATTTAAAGGGGATGGATAGGAGCATTTCGTCTACGTTTTGGGAGCCCGCTAAACATCACAATAAGGCTTGCTAAAAAACAGGAAACCAGTTCTGGAGCGAGAACATGTGATCCAAGCAGGAAACGGGGCTCAGTCGATGTGGCTTCCAGCCAATGTTATGCGGTTATTCCCGCCTCTCCAAATGCGATCCAAACACGCAAGTATGGTTAATGTGATGGATAAAATGTCAGTTGTGCGTTGTGGTGGCACCAATCTTACCTGGAGAATGCGTAGATACTGATGAGGTTGGTAATCAAAGCGATGGCACCAAGAATGGTCATGGCCACGCCCTCTACCCAGTATCCACACGAGTGGATGGTTTGGATTTCATCAAACCCCAAAGTTCCACAGTTCTCCAATTGAAAGTCATCCACCACGTGGTCCGAAAAATTGTAACTCCCACCAAAATTTGTCTGGTTCAAATTGGCGGGAGATTCAAAGTCCGACATGTTTCGAATTTGCTCAGAAACGAGCTCCTTTAAATTGGACGTCAAANTCCCGCCTCTCCAAATGCGATCCAAACACGCAAGTATGGTTAATGTGATGGATAAAATGTCAGTTGTGCATTGTGGTGGCACCAATCTTACCTGGAGAACCCCAAAGTTCCACAGTTCTCCAATTGAAAGTCATCCACCACGTGGTCCGAAAAATTGTAACTCCCACCAAAACTTGTCTGGTTCAAATTGGCGGGAGATTCAAAGTCCGACATGTTTCGAATTTGCTCAGAAACGAGCTCCTTTAAATTGGACGTCAAAGTGTCCTCCTCTTCCATCGTTGAGCACTTTTATATCGGTTCTTCTCCAACTTACAGGTCACTTTGTTACAAGAAGGAGTTCGTTATCAAGCCAACGTAGGTGTTGGGTAAAAGTTGGTGACAACTTTCCCTGACATCAAAATCCAAGTTTTGTTGAAATAATGGTAGATCCAGCCGGGATTTTTTTCTCCCTGAAACGGAAAAGAAGTGATTGAATTGGGGATCATCCGAGGCTACTTCTACACATCTCTCGATTGTACCAAAGGGCCAAAAGTTGGCTTTCAGTGGCGTGCCTAAACCTTTTCCTCTTTCATTCGTATTACCTCATCGAGTCCTTCGTTCTCTTTGCACGTTTCAAAGTTTTACTGGAACATGAAATAGCATACGGATTTGGAAAAAAGATCCGCATGTGGCAGTTTTTTTGTATACTTCGGGTTTTCAGTCCCAAGAGAGATTGTCAGTGTCAAATGCTGACATTGAACACGATGGTTTGTAAAATTGGAGCTTTGTTTCAGCTATTTATTTTTAGTAGCTAGTCAGTAGAGTATTTGAGGTTCCATTCATCATTTTGGTTCAAAATTTGAAGCCCTCTTAACAAAAAAGGAACAGCCAGGGAATTTTGTAGACTGGCCTTATGTTGAATTCATAAATCTCACCATGTTTTTGAACCTTTAGCAACATTCACGATACTCCATCTACAAGTATTTCAGCCCTTGAACATTACAATTGGGCAATTGGTATTATAGTGGTTCATAAATGCCGAGCAGCGCACATGAACAGTCAAAAATAGATATTACCTTTTCCTTCTCAAATTCGAAGAGAAACCATGCTAATGCATGCCAAGGATAAACCCAAGAGGAAATGGATTGCGTTTGCTAATGGAGGCCTTTTCTAAGTAAAAGCCACCCATCCTTCGTTTAGCTCTAAGACTAAGCTGGCCTTTTTATGGGGTTAAGTCCTCCCATTTGGTGCAGTACTCTGCAGTCTCAGATTCTCCATTTATCTTTGTTGCCGTGGACTTCCTTTAATATATGCTCAAGAAATGGTTGGAGGGCAATCACCATTTCCAAGATGGAGGTCACTTATTGCTTCATTCATTCATTCTCCCTCATGTGGAGGGATTGGTATACTCAATGGTTAATCCAAAAGGTTACTTCAAGCACTTAAAGTTTTGAAATGGAACATATTTTGTTTATTCCAATCCAATTTACGCAGTAATGCGCCGAATGAAATAGTTCCCGGAATTAGGCCCCAAGTAATTTGGTTAAATGAAGTGGAAATGAGATTCTACTCGCCTGACAAAGCAGACAATGGTACTTCTAAAGACTTGTTTTGACAACCGCTAAGGAGACGGGATGTTGGATCCCCGGAAAGTTTCACAATCAGATCACAATATCCTGTACTGAGAAAACAGGATATGAAGCTGCACTCTGAAAGCAGATTCAAAGTCAAGAACGTGAAACTTTCGGAAGAGGCGACTTCCAAATCGCTTGAATAACATCTCAATCCTGATAACTCAAACGAGACATTCAATTTTCAACTTCAGGACTTGTATTTTATGGCACTGCAGATCTCCATGTGAGATCCAAACAGGCCCTTTAAAAAGGCCTCATAAAAGAGAAAAAGGGCCTCTGGCAGACACTTTATCTTGTAGGGAAAAGTGGAAATAAACTGTACTTCTCAAACTCTCTTTTATAGTTTGAACTCTCTAGAAACGTTGACCTCTGGAGGTCGGCAGGGCTTCAATCCCTTACAGATTTGATCTGTTAATTTGCAAAAGCTTGGTCAGATGTAACCTCTTAGAACACGTGATTTCAATCCTTGGGCATTTCAAAGATATCTGAATTGAATTGTTAATAAAACCACTCAGTTTTAACAGTTCATTGGAATGTCTTCTTTTTCAGCAATTGAGTTTTTTTTTGCTTGCCTTTGGTCGACACTATGCAAAGAGATGTATTCTACGTAGGCGCACCATGATTAAATAGCATGAATGCCCTGCTCAACCCTAATTCGCTTTGTTAACGAGGAAAAAAGCTCCATTAGCTCCATGGACCAAGAATCAATCGTGTGCTTCAATTGTTCATCAACTCTATTTCTATTGAACAGATAATAAAATGCCAATTAGCCAATTAGATACGGAATGTTTTACTTAGGGAGTTCAAACAGGAAGCTTTAGACTTGCTCAGAAAAGTCCTTGGGTTGAAACACTTTGGTAAAGGTAGCACGACATCTGTATAAAAATACCCTAGCCAAGACACTAATTGCTCCGTTTATGTTCCAAAAAAAGAGCCTTTCTTCTATCACGATGACAACTCCTCCTTTTGGTCTCATTTTATGTTGAAGAATGGTTCACCATGTACCCCATGGCTAACGAGTACGTTTTAAAGCAATGTTACTGCTGAACAATACAACAATATTCATGCTTCAGATACCATATTCAATATCCAAGGTAATTGGTACGAAACTTGAGCGGGATGTGATAGAAGAAGACGATGATAAAGATAGAGATGATAATGATGCGGCTTATATTGACCCCATCTCTTTCCGTTGATGACGATATGCGTCAGGGACATAAATGCGTTATAATTCATGCTCACAGTATAGAGCAGTGTAAAGATCTGGGATTCATGCTAGTGCGCCCCCATGATGTAAGTGTCACCACGCCTTTACTCATGACCAGACACCACCATACTTGGCAGCAAATATTTTTTCATATTTGTTGCATATTTTTGTCACTTGCCATTTCATGATAATTTTAGCAAATAAATTTTGAATTAATATAGCTTAAACTGATTCTTGAACTATGTCCCAAATGGCGAACAATTTTGTTAATGTAGAGCTGGAAGCACTGAATGAGCTTCAATCATGTTGGTTCTTACCGCGATTGTGGCGCAGCCTTTTTAGGCTACACAGCTGAAATCCAAGCCGGTACTTCTCTATAGGGTTCAACCAATGAGTGAAATCAAAGTCAATACTCAAATCTTTGCCACTCCCTTTAATATTTCAAAGCTCTCACTCAGAATTGTTTCCATTATGAGCCCAAGATTGGCAGTGGTGTTGTTGAACGCCCAGTTTAAGAGGCTCGCTAAGAAAGCAATTAAGCGTCTCCTCAGGTTTTTTAATTGCATAGAGCTGATTATATTAGTCAATAGATATGATCAATTATGAGAAAACTATCAAAAAATGTATTGTTTTACAATCAAATTGAACACAACTGCCTGCCAAGTTGGATCAAATACGATCTGAAAATAATTGCTTCAAATTGCAAGCTAAACAAAAGTAATACTGTCAATTTCGTGCCAGAAATGTCACCAGTTTCAAAATGCTTTTATCTAACACCGTAAACCTAATTTATTGAGTGGAAGCTGTTTTAAAAGCCTGGATAAGACAATCACACGGGAAAGCTTACTCCATTTCTCGAAATAATCGTATCTTTAGAAACAGGGCGACTAAATATAATTGTATGATAGTGTTAGCCAAAGAGAACATGTGCTAATTTTTTTTTAAAATAAATACCTGATTGTCATTTTTAAAGGTCATGAACTAGTAAGGTCAGATGTCAGTCCAAACAGATGAACCACTGAAATATTGACGGGGATGCTAAGGTCGGCAAACAACAATTCCGAACATCTTCCACAAATTGCATTTCACTTCAACTGAGACTTGCCCCAGATCGATACATCCATTCGTTTTGACTTTAACCTCATTCGAATAAATGGGTCACATGTTATGGCCTCTCAATGCGCAGTCCATAAGTCTTCACACAATAGACGAGCTAACCCTCTGGCGGCAATTATTTTAACAGAAACGGGCTAACTCGTTCATTTTGGGCAGACTTGTGAGGTAGGCTTTGTGAGACCGTAACTTTTGCACTAAATCTTTGATTGAGCTGAAATTTAAAATACGTAGTTGATGCGACTTTGGGCGATTCTCATTTGACGAAGGATGCAATAGCTTTATTTAAACCAGATTTGTTTACTTTCGACCTCAGCCTCAATGTCCATATTTAGCGATTTGTGTATCAACTTGATTATCTTTTTCTCGGTAGTAACTCGGACTTGATTATCTTGTGGACGGTCATGAAAGGCCTGCCTCCCAATTTTTTATCTGCAAACCCTTGTTGGAATATTGGGATCTTTGTCAATTGACGATTTGCCTCTCGACAAATTGGATCCAATCGATTTATCTTCCCAGGTACTTCTCATCACTTGTGTATCACCTTTTGTTTCTGCATTGAGTTCTGTTGCCAGGACCCGAATGTTGATCTCAAGTGAGATTCTAGTTTGTACTTACTCGTACAAGGACTCCAAAGGTGACACCGATAAACAAATGAGATTGGATGAAGAAGCGAGAATAAACTTACAAATCCTTCATCTCAGTAGATCGATCGCAACTTGTTGACCGAATTCATTTTCACTTGGGATCGAGCAGTCGATTCGGGACCGGTCAGATTGACCGATGATTTTCGGATCGCAATCTGCAACTTCAGGCTAAGCAAAAGTGATGCAAAAAATTTTTTTTAAGTAATCGCAACTAATTGAAGGCAGTCACAAAACACTAGAGTCACAAAAAAACAAACATAAGTACAGTTGACCATGGTATCAAATTGATTAAGTTCGGATCGGATCGGATTTCGGATCCAAAGCACGACCCTAAAACGAACCTTAGTAAGGAGATCCTAACTACAACGTTCTGATATGATTGGAAATGCTAATGCTTTTGAACTTGAGACACTTTGCAATTTTCACTTCAAAGAATACAAAGAAGAGATCCAATTTCTCGTCCTAACAAATGATCTTGTTTAAAGCTTTGAAAGCAAAACAATATGTTTAACAAGCTCCTCGCCATCAACTGGATGCAAGCAAATTGAAAAGACATGAGACAGTTTCTATCACGATCAATTGGTTAGTTGGTCATTATTCGAATATGCTGTTAGTGCTCAATGGCTCAATCTTCTTCAATGTCAAGGGAGCATAAAGGTCACACTGATCGTGTTCATCAAGTCACTCACTGGCCATTTGAAAGAAAGATGTTGAATCTCGATGTACGCAAAGAGCCAGTTTCAGATTACTTGCACTCCACACATGTGAGTGAATGTGAGTAAGTAGACCTCTCAATCAAAGTAACCTTGAGACTCATGCAAAAGAAACTGTTCAAGATCGCAAATGTGAACATGACAATTGGCGTTCAGTTTGAGAGCAAGTCATCTTTGACAAAAGGGATTTTGTCAAGGGGTGCTTACTCCACAAAAAACGGTTGACATTCTCACAACAAGCTTGTCCTTTAGAGCATTGGAATAGGCTTTCATTTCTCAGTAGGGAAATGGGAAGGAAGATGAGGAATGTGAGTGACCTCAAGATATGAATTTGAAAGATGAGTTTGAAGAGTGCAATTTTAGGGCATTAATTGCCCTCTCAAGAGATCGATAAGATCGACTAGTGTTGGCCAACAACTCGTTTTCTTAGAAGCCATAATCATCAATCAAACTCTTTTTTAAGCAATTCAACCAGACAAGTTCTAGATTTTTTTACGCCATCACAAATTGCGTTCTTGAAGTGAACAAACATTTTTGTTTGCCTTGCACAATGTGTATTACAAAAAAAAAAGATATTTGATTCAAGAACAGGAAACAAATGATATGAACCGTATGATTGGACTTCACCCTAAAAGTAATTCAGAAGGTCGGTGTCAAATATCTGGCTCAAGAAATATGTTATGGAAATGTTTGATTCCAAGGCTTACAAATCAGGTCAGTTTCAATTTCGTCAAGGTCAGCCCTTTCTTGGATAAAAATCAACTTAAATTAAACTAGTGAAGCGCAAGGCTCTTTTGTCTTGAAAAAGAAATAACATGTCATGTCAATCTAACAACGATATTTTGATGAACTTTAATTGTTAGTGACTTCATCAACAAACAAAATAGGATTATAGCAAATGTTTCATTGCACATGCTTGTTTTTCTTGTTAGCCTTTTTTCGTAAACAAAGTCAGAAGAGAAGAATGAGTTCTAACACTAATTTTTGTATCCAAAAATGCGATCCAATTATTCGAGCAAATCTAATTTAGTCACCACCATGTTAAATATTAAGTCACAACCGCTATTCAAAAGAGCCTTTAGAAAGGAGACTTTAATGTCCAAGGTTATTGCTTTGGGTAGAAAGAGTACAATTTGAACAATTAGTATTTCGATCACGTCCTAGTCCCCCAACAGAGATGATTAATGGACAAAGCATACAAAAATAATTAATCAACCTATTACTATTCAGAAGTTCGCGTCAAGATGATTTCAACACCAATCAGAAAGCTCATAAAGAGGTTTCTACAGTTCTAATAATAACAACGCCTAACGACTCCAATGTACCATATTGTTCAATGAACAAAATTTCAAGAGTCTTACAATTCCTTCTCTTACCCTTGAATTTGTGGTCTCATAAGCAATTTCGAATAGTCATTTCAATATAATTGTTCATCGGATCAAATTATAGTACAATTACGAATACCGCACTTTTGGCACCAATCACGCGTTCAACCTAATCTAGACGACCACTAAATACAGTGGAGTCTAGCACTGCATGTTCACCGAGGTCTTTGTGTGATCGAAACGAAAGAGAAACTGCCCAAGAGAGGCCGTGAGTGGCGTGAATCCTCGAAGACGATATGAGTGGAACGAAGAGCGAAGCGAGGCCTCGTCGCCAGCAGAGCTTCTCTCCTCAATCAAAAGAAGGCTCGTAAGGTCACTACTTCCTTCTCAACGGCCTTATCCCTCGGATCCGGCCTTTCTCGTAGACAGGGAGAAAACATGTGCGACGATTCGATTATTTACTGCTTCAAGGGGGGGGGGGATGGGAATGGGATGGGATTTGAGGGGACATCCTACATACATGAGAGTGTATACTATACGCGACAGAACATGAGGATCCGGAAAGACGGGAGCAGGTGATTTTCATCTTGAATGCAGTACAAAGATCCAATGGAAAAGTGTCACTTCGTAAGGATTATTTTGCTCTTCACATTTGGGCAATATTGTGCAGACGCGTGGTTTGCTGACATAGAAGGGAAGGCATGCTTAGTGTACCTCTTACTCCAGGTCAATGACAAAGCGATATATCGAGACGAAATCCTAGAAAAGATTGACCTGAGTTTACATTCTGCACTTTACAAGGCGCTTGGTCAGCTCACCTCCATCAATTTTAGGGCCGATTGGGCCGATTCCTCTTTATTAAACTATAGCTCGTTTGAGTTCTTTTTGCCGAATGATATCAAAACCTTCCGTGCAATTAGGGAGCAAGGCAACATGATGTCTGGCAACAACTGCGTTTATGACGTTTCGAGTAGTTTGTACATCTTTTTTGAGATGTCTAACGTTGGAAGTAAGGGCCCATATATATTGTCCCCGCAGTCCCAAATCCCCTATCCCTACCTGCCGAAAGAAAGGCCAAATTCAACAAGAAGTGGATATTCGCAATGAGTAATATAAATGTCATGAAAAACGACTAGTCAATTCTGACTCTTTCGAGAATTAGGCTTTATCACTACGAATCCTCCTTGAACCTTTAATGCACAACTTGAAGGAAAATTGTAAAAACGTGCAAATTTGAGATGTTCAAGTAGAATCTTACTTTTTAGTGTATTAATCTAAAAAATGAGGGAATTTGAGAAGACGATGCCAAATTTATGCGACGCAAGGCGTTTAAATCTACAAAGCTGCGAGGTACATCTCAACGAAATGAAGAGGGGGGACATGCTTGGACTGACTGGCACTAGAATTTTATCTGAGAGAGAGAGAATTGGTTTATTAGATATCCAGGTCTAGGGTTGCTTGTACGTGATATATTTAGGGATGAGAAATTATTAAAAGCCATTTTCTACCACCTGGCAGAAATTGGTGGCAGAAATTGGTCCAAAATAAGTGGCAAAAATGGCAGAAAATGGCAAAAAATGGCAGAAAATGGAATTCTTTGTATTATTCTAAATCATCTTTTTCTAGTATTTTCGATCAATTCCGTTCATTTTTAAGCCTACCTATGTAGTTTTGACACGTTGGGATGGGTATTTTGCATCGAATGTGGGATACAACCACTGAACGTCATTGGTGTGTGATCGAGTTTGAATTTTGCCACCGCAATCGATTGGAGTCAGGGATACCACTTGACCTAAGCTTTTTAAAGTCAAAATGACGACAATTGCATTTAAAAAGAGTTATATCGTATTCAATAACCATTTTGATGAGTGTGAAAAAAAGTGTAAGTGTTGTGGCTAGGCCTTGGATACTGCAAGTGGTCTATGGATACTGTTATCAATTCAATTAACCATCAAACAGTATAAATATGAATATTTGAGGAACATTTTGCATTTCAGCCAATGCTATATCAATATGCTTTGTGGCAAAGGACACTTGAAAAACTCATCCAACCCATTTGATCCTTCTTGTCTTTGATATCTTTTAGAATCAAGATCGGCCATTCTAAACACCGGCGGCCATTTTTGACCACCTTTCAGCAATTTCTGCCATTTTTTGCCACTTTCTGCCATTTTCAGCCATTTTCAGCCACTTGTGGCAGAAAGTGGCAGAAATTCGATCAATCTTGATTTTTCCCATCACTGGATATATGAGAATGATTTTCATATGATGACAGTAAGCAAACCAGTTTGAGGCTTAGAAAATTATTTTTTTTTGCGTCTTTTATAGGTGGGTGTTAGGATCGGAGAGGTGAGTGAGCCTCGCCATGGAGTCCGTCAGGACTGGAGAGGAGAGCATTTTGACACCTTGCTAGAAGATGTTTGAGCCTTGTGTTGCCTCCTATTCGAGAACTTGATTGAGAAAGACGAGTTGATTAAGCACCAACCGTCAAAACGGGTATGCATCTGATTAGGAGGCAACCAGGGGTGCCAGACATTTTGATACTGAAGCTAGCTAAAAAGTTGAACCCGCCATAATCAGAGCATTTTTTAATTTTCAGTCAATCTGGGACAAAATTCCGCCAATTTCATCAAAATTGCCATTTATGTGACATTTCTCCAATAAAAATCGTTCAGGGGTGGAAATATGTGCCTCTGAAACAATGATCCTTTGTAAACAAATGTTTTAAAACACGTTTGCTTGAGAATTTTCACACTTTCTGCAATTTTCCAACTTTTTCTCAAACAATTTCTCTATCTTTCCTACATTAAACTTATTTTGGATTTACTTTTTAGCTACTTTATTGGCTAATAAGACCATTACATTTAAACCTAGGTATAACTCAAGGCTGCACCAAGTTTGTTCATTAGGCGTGTCTGGCATGTATGCAAAGTTAAGTTGTTAGTTTTCTTGTGAAATTTGTTTGTTTTTTTCACGGCTTTTCTAGTCCTTGAATGTAGGGTTGATCTTTAATGTTATCTAAAATCTTGTCCAAGTCTACCGGATCAACAATGCCCTACGTATTCCCTACGAATATCAGAGGGAAGCAAATTAAATGATGAAGGAGCCGGAGAAAGAAAAGATATGGACTTCATTGTTCGAACTATCTTGGATTCTCGAGAACTTGAAGATGCTCTCAAAACGCACGTTAAGCCTTTACGGTCACTAGCATTGACCCTAAATCCTGGGTTGGGACAAAGCTCATGGATGCGTTTGAAGATATATAGTATCAGATACCTTTCGTTCCTTCTCTGAACACTGTACAGTCCCAATCTTTTTAGTCTCTCCCAATAGGAGAGCTCTCTCATTCCTGTGATGTTCCTAGTGAAACAATTTTGGAGTTGTTCGACCTTTGGCAAACCTGCTGAACTCATTGGAGCCTAAATGGGTGAAGCATATTCAAAATGTAGCTGAGCAATTGACTTGTACAGAGTTAGCATTGTGATCCAAGTTATCTCTAGACTTAAACGTGCGATATATCCAACCACAGATTTGAAATGCTTTACCCACCTTCAACTGGATATGCTCATCGAACTTTCCACTATTTTGGAGGGATTCACCTAAATCTTTCATAAATGAGACCTGCTTGATGATATCTTTACCCCCATTATCTATGAGGGCTAGTCACAAGCCCTCTAGAGTTTCATTCCGTTCAAGGCCATATAACTCTCAGTGACCCAAGAACAGATTCTTTCTAGGTCCTTTGCAAGGCTACTGGAATCTTGGCCATTCCTATCAGAAACTAACTTTGTATTGTCAGTGGAAAAAGAGAGACTGACAATGATATCATACGTTTGAAGCGGGGCAAGGAAAAAATTAGAAAAAAGAGGGGGCCTAAGATGGAGCCCTGGTTGCGCCGTTTTGATTGAACACTTGCTCGTGCTCAGTTCCCTGGATACTAGTCAATATTATCTAAACCAGTTTAGTCAAATAAATAAATATCAGTCATAAACCACCATCTTTATCAGCACATGGGGTAGTCGGTAGTCCGGCTGTGGCCCTTGTTCTTCCCAAGTTACTCCCATTGGAAGGGATTAAGTGTGAGTGGCTCTCCTTGTTGGAGAAGATCGAGCGTGAGGAGGCAGTTGGGCAGGCAGCAAGAACCTTATGTGGGCCGATTCGTGGCCCTTAGATGTGGGCCAATCCGTGGCCCCTAGTTGTTGGCCAAGCCTCAGATGGAGGGCGGATTCCTCAGATGGAGGTTGGGTTCCTCAGAAGGAGGACGGATTCCTGGGATGGAGGAGGAACCCGTGAGCCTGATGGTGGACGACCCGTGACCCCCGACGGTGGTGTCACTCCGTGACCCTGATGGTAGTGTCACCCCATGACCCCCGATGGTAGTGTCTTGAAAGTCTTGTCCATATCAGTTTTGGCTCTCCGCCCGTGGGTGTGGTTAGCGTCTAAAAAGTTTCCTTGAGAAGGGTCGGGTAGGAAAATCGAGGCTGGAACCTCTCTCACGCTAATAAACTGCATGCACTAACCATTGCACCACGTTTCCTCCCTACTTGATGTGTATAGGTCATTCCTGGACCTGCGATCGTACCCGTCAGCCCGAGTTCAGTCCTAAGAGTTAAATGACGAAGAGTTTGTTGAAGTGTGTATGTACCTATGTATGTATTTTGGTCTCAATAATTAAAAAGTATGGGTTAATGGGGTTGGTTTTGAGACCTTGGATCCTCTTAAGCCATGACGGTTTGTTTTCATAAAGGTCCAGGGTGCGGTATGCATGCTAACACGCGCAACTAGCATCGCCCAAACTAAGTCTTGCTTTTGCATTCAACTTCATCTTTGTTTCTGACATCTCATGTTATGTCACGCTTGTTAATCCATTTTGGGCACCTAATTCGACCCATTGAAAAAGGCCAAGAAGCCACCTTTCCCAAAATAAGATTAGCCTTCCACCACCCAAACAAGACCAAACTTATAGGACATGTCAAATGAAGGGAATTCAGTGAAAAATGGGGTCTGACACCCTGAGCTTAGGCATTTTGGGGACGGAGAACTAAAACAAACATCACAATCAACTCACACCATCCGCTCATTGCATTATTAATAATTGAATGATTTTGAGTGTACTGTGTTATAAAATCCAACAAAATGAACATATTTGGTGTAATTTGGTTAACACACTATAAAATTGGCTCAACACCACAATGCAATTTGCTTCGATAAGCATGTAGAATGGATGGAAGAAATGTCAAATTTCAAAGCATGCACAATGCAATTTGGCTGGGCATGCCGTCTTTGATTTTGCTCCAGGGAATAGCGTCATTTGTTTATGAACGCGGTCGCTTGACAAGCCCTGTACTGATGGGCGTACTGTAATAGATACGGCCACTATTCTCTAGCACGTGCAACGATGGTTGCCTCTAGAGGGCTGGTTGCCTCGAACAGCCGTACATCGTCATCATGCGAGAGCAACTTTCGCCCTCCATTTAACTTGTCGGACTTGTCGTTTACCGTGTTTGGCTATGGTCAATAGACTCCGTTGAAACAAGACAAGGAAGCAATAAAGCATGTATACACCGTGTGAAAACCAACCAAAAAGGTTCCACATATTCTATGAGAACTATTTTGGGCCGAGTTTGAGTCTTTTACTTCACCGTAAATTAAATGAAAATTAAGTGAAAAACCACCTCAATAACGCTCATTGTCCTTTCTAACGAGAACTATTTGCGGTTATCCACAAGGCACGAATCCTCCAAACCATTGATTGGATCAGTCTCCTTGTGTTGGCGCAGTTATGGGTACTTTTTGAAATCAGGGTGTCAATTGGATCAAGTGCATTTGAAAAGCTAGGTAGTATCCTGGAGGAAAAGGTATACATAAAATAAAAGTAAAGGACACATTTTCAAAATTAAATCGTCTAACGGCCGGTCGTCACATTTTGATTTTTTTTGATGAGTGAAACGCATTGACTTACTGTGCAATAGTGCTGAAAGAATAACAGAGCACCACAGCCACGAAGGAATATACCAATGGAAACAAATAGTTTCATAATTTTCTTTAGCTTTGTGTTGCAGTATTCTATAGACCCTTTTAATCATGGTGTTAACTCGCTCTTCATTGATTCGCTTGGTTTCCTGAAAAAGTTAATAATTCACAAGTCTCAAAATTTTCCATGACTCAAGAAGTGACTGGGATGATCCGTGCATAAATATAGGGGTTCAAATCCCAGCCCCGAAAAGTAGTAAAAAAGATCAACTTTTTGTGCAAACTATTTAGGCCCAATTTCAATCTGTCTCAATGACCTGAGGCCAATAATAGTAAATCTAACACTTTGTGAAGGGAGGTGCAAACAGCAGCGAGGTAAAACAAAGCTCCATCCAAACAGTAGGGATTCCCCGGTTCAACATCAGGAACACCATTCAAGTTCAGCACCTGACGTTGTTGACTTTGTAATTTTGCTTTCCGTTAGACCAGCAGGCTCTGTTTGGCCAAATGTCAGTGTGACCAAGTGCCCTTTCGATGCATCAGTTGCAGGCAATAATGATGACAAGGTCCATCTATCCTTTGATCTTTTCTCAAGGCAACGCCGATTATCTTGAGGATGATTTAATGTCTAGCTGGGGGGTTAATGGCAGACTCGCATTTAATCGAAGTGCTTAGAATCCCGACAAAGGAAATCAGGAAAACAAAAAGAACACTCGGAGAACCCCTCTCTAAATTAAGGGGGGGTTCGGCGGAGACGTATTTCTGATTGAACACGTGGTGCGTCTGTCATAAGTCGTCTTTTGTAGGTTTTGGTGTTACAGGCATGGCTAAGTTGATGGAAGCTTGGCAACCTTGAACATGATTCGGAACAACTTGCATTTGATAGGTCAAGCGAGAAAATGGTGTCGACAAAGTGCCATTGGAGGATGATTTGCACTGTTCACACCCGATTGAGTTTTCCCGTCTACCCTTCACGAAATCATTTCATGGTTTTAAACAGAAATGTCACGACTGCTGAGTTAGTGTTTGATGCTGAACCAAACAATAAACAGTACAACCAGAACTAGAACAGGAACTCAATGGAGGAGGATCGTTTTTCGTTTTGGCGAGAGTATGTATGTATTCAACAAGGTTCTTTATTATTGCAGAATTGACTGGGTTATGCAGACAAAAGAAGAAATGACGTTGCGAGACCGTCTCATTATACACGGTACAACTCGAGAGCTCACGACGACATTTGGCCGATGACTAGTATAAAACGTGGTGTACAAGAACGATATCACAATTTGTTGCCTATGCCGATCAACCGGGATCCGCGGAAATCATTTTCAAAATCATCATCTTATTCAGAGAAACAGTTCACCCCCAAACCCAAGATAGCAGCCACGAAGAGAATCGTCTCGTCGTTGTTGTCCTCAATAACACTTGGAAGTTCTAAAACGGGATTGAGATCTTCAAGGCAGAACACCCAATGAGATGTCTCCGTGGACTTGGCAAGAAAGCGTAGTTCGTCAGTAAGGAAGGATATGGCCGTGGAGATTAGTACAATGGGAAGGTGTTTCCCACTCATCAAGGGTGTCGTCCACTCTAGTGGCACTTGCCGTAGCCGGAAGAGCCGTAGCCGTGTTTGCACTTGCAGTAATCACAATGACAGTATTCCCCCTCCATGGATCCGTAGCAGTACTTCTTGCCGTAGCCTTTCTTGCCGTATCCGCCGCAGTGAATGTGACCCTTCTCGCACTTGCAGTAATGACACGAGCAATACGAGCCCTTCACGATGCAAGCCGTACCATGAGCCTTGTGCCCGTGCCCGTGACCGTGGCCATGCCCCGCCTCCGCACTAGAGGGCTGATCCAGGACGAGGAGCATGAAGAACACAACGGCCACCGTGGAAGCAATCATCATCTTGTTATTGAAAGCCATTTTCCTGGTTAGCTGATTGGTTGATTGGTTGATTGGTTGCAGTGGGCGGTGGAAATCACTCAAAGGATGTTGAGATGTTGTCACGCTGAACGGGGCCAGTGAACTGATGATTTCTCACCTGGACACTCGGATATTTATAGGTCCCATGCCATTTCTCTCGAGATCAACGAGAGCGCGAATCTCATCCTCCCTCTTGGTGATGGTTTTGGATGTTCTCGGGCAAGAGAATCGAAACCATCCTATCATGGTATGACATTGGTGGTTCATCTCTTGAGACAAAACAGAGGCATTTGGCATCAGTCTCTGCCTACCTACTACTACGTAGTATGTACTTGTGAGGAGAGTGCTGTTAATCTAAAGTGCAAGATCATCCATCGCCAATGGTCAATGTCAATTTTTTGACGCATCCATCCACCGGACCTTTCTCAACCAATGAAATAGCAACACTGAACCAACGACATGGTCTCTATATATGTATACGTCACTAATTTGTGACCAGTTCTCATCAGTAGGGAAATTTTGAAAACACACGAGGAAATGCTACAAATATCGGTCTATTCTCGATTCAATTTGCTTGAGTTAATGCAATACCGAAATGCTTTTAAATTGGAAACTCGTCATCGTGTTGGACGAACCATTTATTATTTGAAACCATCTTCTGGTTGAAACCGTCCTTTTAGGCCATATCATCTGAACGGGAATCTCAAGTTGAAATATTCAGGCCAACAATGACCTTTAAAGCTTCACCAACGGCAATTGTCGATTGGCCAAGGCCAAAAACTAAAAGGGTTCGTTCGATGGACACTTAAGAGCTTTGAAATGGAAGAAATGAAACTGGCACGCTATTGATCTCCGTTCTAAAATACACACTACACTCGGAAGAATTGGACAAATGAGAAGAATGCATAATGGATATGGTTCCCAAGCTGTTTCCCATCCCGGTTCAATTTTCTCAAAACTAAAACGGTTCGCTTGATAGTAAAAGAGCCTTAGAATCAGACCAAACTATTCATCTAGAGTTGTAACAGAATTCATAATATATCCGGCTCCTGGCCCTTTTCTGATCTATCGTTAATTATGTTTAATGAACGAGTCTGGCCCAATATGTATCCTAGTCAATGGGGAGCCAAATTTGCCGAGAGCTATTTGACTGATGAGTGGAAAAGTTTGGGGGATATGAAAATCCAAAACTTTGAATGAATGGATTTTCCTCATAAAATCTTGACGGATGTTCGCCATTTTGAAGTTGGTAGACCCATGAAGCAAAGCTATTGTGGAGATGAAAGCTATACTAGTTCCTCATCTGTCCATTGAAGGAAAGTGAGGAATGGTAAACCAAAACATTTCTTGGCCGTTTGGAACATTCCATCCGGTCAAGAACGATATGATTTGTCTGTACTTGGGTTCGGTGGAAGTTTGTGAGAAACTGTAGGAATCTGGAAAATAGAAGAACGGAGTTGATGTGTGAACGTGAAGTATCGAGGTAAGCGAGAGAAACGAGCGAAAATATTACTTTGAAAGGTGCTGTCTGTCTGTTATTGTATTAACTTGGTGCAAATGACGCAAGGTTCTCCGTTATGAAACAATGGTAAAGAAGCTCTTATCAAAGGCCATTTAAGGGAGATAAGTTTACTTAGTAATGCTACCTGACCAAGCAAAATCATCTGAGCTAGATGTGCCAAGTAAGCATTTTTTCAAAAACAAACTTTCTTCCCCATTGTTAACCTTAATCAGTCTCAAATAGAGAATGTCGGAGAAAATAGACGATATATGAGGAGATAACTTGAAGAACAAACACAAATAGACTTTAAAATTTTCACACCCTGAACCTTCAAGGTCCAGCGAGTTATCTTAATTATTTGGCCATGTCTTAAGAGTCCAATTGTTAGGCTAGAATCGGATTGTAGGAAACTTGAAATACCCCCTTCAAAAATCATTAACTTATAACGTGATGGCTGTCTCAACTTATAAACTTGACGTATGCGATCATACACATTTAGGTATTAGCTGTGTGAAGTAAAGGAAATTTGTAGTGCGTCACACTGATTTTGGGCATTTTCTTAAGAGAAGAATTAGATAAACATTCACAAAATGCCCAAAATACAATGTTTTTACGACCCATCATTCATATCTAAGCATTAATGCTGCTGGCTGAAAGAACGTTGTGACAGCTTTTTTTCATTAATTCTGCAATAACGGTATTGTTTTGGATCAACCAACAAAGCCAAATACTCATAACAACGATTTTGGAATACATTTGATCACAATAATACTGTATTGTATTGAGTTCAAATGCAGTAAATTTCAAATATATTCAATTTAGAGATTTGAATTAAATTCGCTTCGTTCTACAATTCCCAATTACGATTTCCTGATAATTGCCTATTCATGTCACTTTTCATTATCCTTAACATGTACGTTAATTTGATTGTGAGTGCATTCACAACACCAACATTATGTTTCTTATAAGGCACCATAGATGATTGGATGGACGAGTTAGTACTCAATCATCAGTTATCAATCACCCAATGTAGTTCTAGTAATAAGCAAATAATGTTGGGGCAGGCCAATTCCATTTGCTGGAAGTGATTGATATTCGATAAAGCAATAAAAGAGACCCAAGTTTAAATTTCCCGCTTGTTATCGATTGTGATTTGGGCATTGAAATTGTCGGACACGTATTTGGGTGCCTCCGTTTCCCTGGAGCATTCATTCTGATTTCACTAATTCGAAATCGAATGAAGGCTCTGTCTGTTCTATAGATTTTCAATCACCAATTCCATTTACTCTGCTTTAAAGAGAAATTGAACCTACCAGGTTCGTCGAAGAAAATTATTCGAAGCCAACTCAAAAGATCATTAATAAGCTTCAGAGTGTATGCTTCTCTTAGAGAAACAGTGAACTCGTCAAGTTTTTTTCTGTTCTACTGTGTAGTAGCAAAACAGGGCCATTTATTTTGTCTAAATATCAATAATGTGCAGACAAAATATACTGTTTTTAAGTCGAGCAGCAATTGTAAAAGTTTGACAATTCGGATTTCTGCTCGGCATACGAACAACATTATTCTTTGGAGTCTAATAATGAGCATTAGGAAGAAGGGATTCCCAACTTGACGTGGAGACAGCTTTCATTAGCCCACGCAAAATATTTCCGTGTTTTTGATGTCGCACATCCGGAGCATTTTGGCCTTTTCCTAACCTCTAAAGTCACACTTCCATCCTCATCTCTCAATGTTTTTTTTATCTCTTAAAAATATTTATTTGTCTATAACGTCATCATGTCTCACTTATGTGTGCTTGTGTTTTTCACTACATTAAGCTAAGGGCCTTTTCCCTGGCATTAAAAAGCCACCATTTTCGTGAATCATGTACATTACAAACACTGTAAATCAAATCCTGTGAAGCACTGTAGTCAAGAAGGAAAATCTGAACCAAAGTTTCTCTGCAATGTATTAGTTAAGTGCCCTTTCCAATCTTTTTATCCCGAGGAAAGCCGAGATTTTGGTGTTGGTTTTGGAGCTCAAAAATGAGATTGGACCCTCCAAAAACTGTTTGAATGTTGAGCCAAAAAGAAACCCTCAAGATTTTTGTGAGACTGAAAACAAAGACGTTAAAGGAGACGTTGACATTCCCACCTTAGTGATGGTGACAGGATAATCACAAGTCTTGATAGGGCAGATTCTACTCTGTCATTCATCGTTCTTTCACATTTCTTTGATGAAGCTCTGAAGGTTAAGCTTCCGCAAATTGTTGGCATTTGAAGGGAATTGCTCTCAAATCTGGCATTAGTAAGTGACCATTGAGTTGTCTACTTTTGGTACGCAATTTTCCCCCCTCATTTTGGAGTGAAAATCAAACTACAGATGCAACGATGAGTAATTTCATTCTTATTATTGACCTAAGGCAAATTTTCAGAAAACAACTTTTTCTATCCTTTTATTGAAACTAATCCTCGTCTGAATATGATTCTATTTGCGCTCATATCGAGAAAGTACAAACGATTTGTATTATCAATGAGCTCGTTTCTTCCTGTTTACTATTAACTACAAGTGACTAAACAAAGACTACAGAGATAAGATTAGCTGTCATGTGCTGATTTCTAGGAAAAGTTTTGGTGAATGTTTTCGATTCGTCCCAAGTTATCGGTCCCATTGTATCGTGGGTGCACCTCAGATAAGTTTTTCCCGTTCCATTCACATTAGTACTTTGGGTCAACAAGGAATGAGTGGGAGATATTCATTTTGAGGATACTTATTGGGAACCACTTTCAAACGGCATTTTGATAATGTTGCAGAACTAGTGATATGCTGATGTAAGAATAAGTTAAACATTATTGTTTTCGAAAGATGGACAAAAGAAACAGATATCTTTTTAGTGCGATTAAGAGAATTATCATTTATTTGGTTTTTTATGGCTTTCAGCTGCCCATTGTCAAATGCCAAGAATGAAATGTAACGGAAGAAAAACATTTTACACTAAAATTAGATTTTTGGTAATAACATCAATTGCAAAACGAAGTTTTAGCAAAAAACAATTTTTTGGTAAAGAATCAATTACAAAACGAAGTTTTAGTATAAAAATGTCATTTATCCTAAAAGTTCCATAATCAAATCGGAAATTCACTCATTTATGCTCTAAACTGCACTCTAGACAAACACTGTAAATTCTGAATTGAAGAAAAAAATGGAACATGCAGTTTTTTTTGAAGTGAGTAGCGCAGATTGGCGTTCTCTATTTAAGTTTCTTCAGCATCCGTTCATCGTTGTAATTAAAATTCTTCTCGTGGTCCATTGTCGACGCAAAAGATATGATAAAGTGACGAAAAATCAAATTTGGTGCCCTAATTTAAGGTGTTGTTGTTTTCTGGAGGGAAGAATGGAGATCAACTCAATGTGATCCAACTCAATTTACAACGTTGTAATATAAAAGTTCAATCACTCAAAAAAATGGGTCGTTTTTTGTACTTGTATCCTGGTTTTATTTCAGATAATTGCTTGCCACAAGCAAGGTGGCTTAGTGAAGTAGATTTTAAGTTTTATTACAGCACCAACATTTTATAACTCTTTCAACTTTACCCGTACCATCCACGTAATCAGGACCAATGTAATAACTGAATACATGTGACAATGCAAATAAACACAATACTACCAAATTACGTCGGTTCATAGTTTAGGTTGACGGGTAATCTTAATAGTCCTCATTTTAGTCAGTCACGTCAGCTGTGAGTTTTGGAGGGAGTTTGAATTGCTTCTCGTCGTCCATTGTCGACGGGTGCAAAATCAATGTGTACATTTTTTAGGTGAGCACGTGTCTCATTTTGCCTTTCAATGAATTAGATGTTGTAAAAACAAAATCAACCAAATGTCACACACAAAAGGTATCGCAAAAAGTTCAGTTTCCTCTTGTGGTTTTGCATGAGGAGGTGGCATTCGAGAAATTTGTTTCATGAAATTATCAAATGTCAGTTGAAGTCGGTGCATTCAATTTTTGGCTTAAGAGCGAGCGAATCCGGGGTCTCAATAGTACATTAGCCACCAAAACTCCTTGTCTTCAAGGACATCCAAATCTAAAGGTGGCTGCAAGCTTCATGTTCCACTGAAGGTGAAGTTTCGAGTCATTTGTTATGATTGAGACTAATCTTTCCGCATTTGGTTTAGCACGTTATTGCATGATTAGAAACTATTTTCTTGCGGCCAAAAGCGATGACTGTTTGAAAACGTCAAACCATCCTTATTCAACGTCATAGGGAATATGATTACATGTACTTTCTCAAACGATCGAGCAATGTCAAGCTAAAACTACAAACCGTTTTTCTCGCCAATCAACTAATATTCGTGCAAGTGAATTTCCCGATGTTTTGCCCCGTCATTAATTTCTGGCAAATAACGATTACAACCAATGAAAATACATAATGTCAACGAATAACTATTCTAGATAGTAACGCATTGTTTGGGATTTCTATTGCACTATTTATAGCATGTCTATTGTCGATCTTTTTCGCGTAATAACATTTCAAGAAACCATGAAGATTGATCGTTGGAGCCCGAAAACCTAAAACTTGAGGTATGGATAAGAACATTTCTAAACACTGTTTTATTGCTGAAATAAGAAACTATCAATCAACAGTGTATAATAGCCGAACAGGCTATGAGATGAATTGAACAATATATATTTTTTTCTCACGTGTATAAGGATCAAACCTTGATGCTACAGGTAAGCCGTTTTCCCTCTAATGATATTTGTGCGGAATATGTAAGCTTTGATCCAACACTATTTCATAAATCAGATGTGGACGCCTTTTTGACCAGAACCCGAGATCGACCGACCCTACAGTATATTCAAAGTTATTCGTTAGTGCATCATGTGTTATACGAATTTAAAGCTTATTTGCATATCCAAATTCTGCCATCTTTAAAAGCTGGCTTGGAATTATACTCCCATTTTAGTGGTAAGGAAGTTCGTGAAAAAACACCTGCGTTTTGAATATAAAATTATGCCATTTTTAGCCAACTTTCTGCAGTAGCGGAACAATTCGTGCAATATTAAAAGTGTTGAACTTCCGCTTTCATTTTCTCAAAATGAATTATCTGGAAAGTGGGAAAATCGCGTTTTTAACTCACACAGTAAGTTCATACCATAATCGCTCACGCTTATGCTCAACTTTGAAAGAAACTTGATCGTCACCACTTTAAAGCGGACTTGTAACGCTCTTGCCACAAATAGGTTCATTTGGTTTGAGATCTGAATCACCGGTAAAGTTTTCATTCTATGACATTCGTCAAAGCTTCTATTCCGCCTGGAACGAAAATATTCTCAAATTGCCTCTCTTATCATCTTGAACAAACCAAGCAATCCAGCGTGAAGGATACTTCAAAGCCTGCTAATCAATGGTGAGAATTTCTCCAAGGGTCGAGGGAGCTCTAAAGTCGCTTTGGTTCGTCATGGTAATGGTCGGATTATGCAGTGCAGAAATAAATTGCACGCCTTCAATTGCAACAGTGCGAATCGTTCAAGGCAGACCGATGCCTGTACAGTTATTCGAAAACGATCTGTGTTTTCGTTTCTTGGCGTGAAATGAACCATTGCCATCTTTGCATTTCTAACTCACCTTGAATCAGAACGACCGATTAGAGCCCGCGAGAGTACAGACGTACATTGCGTAAGTAGTGCATGAATGCACTCCAAAGGAACGGGATATAGGAAAGCTTTGGAAAGGAGATTTCTCGAGGCAAGAAA
This sequence comes from Tigriopus californicus, assembly GCF_007210705.1. Lineage (NCBI taxonomy): Eukaryota > Metazoa > Arthropoda > Copepoda > Harpacticoida > Harpacticidae > Tigriopus > Tigriopus californicus. The sequence goes on from NC_081442.1 coordinate 1,993,093, forward strand.
GGCCCTTAAGATACAACGTTACGTGAGTTAGGAGAGGATTATTGGAATTCTTATTCAATTCTGAAAGGAAGTGTCTGAAACGGAGGTTAATACCGATGGAAGTGCGGCCAATGTTGTGAATATGGCAGAATAAAAGAGCTTAAACAAAACATGGGCATCTTTGTCTAGTCCCAGGGAAAACGATCTTTCACGTTTCAAGTGATAATGGACCTTTTCAAAGTGTAGATTTGTTCGGTTGAGTGAGGTCTTTTTTCTTTGGAAACCTTTTGTTGATTAGAACACTAAAGTCTGAAGGCAAATTTGTGTATATTATATAAAAAAGAGGCATTTCAAAGGTATTGTTTCATCAAGCATTTCACTCAGAGCTGACTCGTAAACTCAAGGGCGAAGGCCACGAGAGCATTTTGTCACTTTTGTTTAATGTCTAGACTTGACGGTAAGACTTGCATTTTCTATTATGCATTTCTTTGAGAAGAGGTTACCAACTTCAGCCAGATATTGACGCATGGATCTAATCGTATGGAGTACAAACTAACCCATGCCATTCAAGAAATGAAGTGTAATTGATGGACGTTTTTTTCCAAAAAAAAGCACAGAAAGTTGTAGATATCATAGGACCATAATAGGGCTTTTTATCGTTGAGAGTGAAAGATCACTCAATCAATTGAATCAAGTAGAATCAAGTAAATACTTGTTCATGGCTGATAATCGAGACCTTACTCATAAAGATGTGACAAAAAGGTCCGAAAAGTGCCTTTCTGTAGGGCAACAAGACGGCAAGATTAAAAAAGAGGAATGGCTAGTGATATGCCCAAAGCTAGTCCTCCTGAGTGCTTAAAAGTGTTGATAAATACATATCCTTACATCCCTGATAAACGCTCTAGAAACCAGAATAATGTAAGAGTTATTTATCATCGTGACACACTGGGCATTGGCGCTTTGACTAGACATAATAAAAAATAATGTTACTATGCAAACAGCATCTCCTAACCGGACTGTGCATGTGTGAAAGCTTGAGCTCATGCTCAATGAACAGAGGTCAGCAGCCATCCTACCTATTGTGCCATGTGTTGCCCCACAAGGAGTTTGGTCGTTGCCCGTGTGTCAAAGTCTAATCCAAAGTAAAGGACAGCTCACTCCATGGCAAGAGCCATGGGCCACCTTTTATGATTCGATGCCTGTTATTATCTTTTTAGTGAGAAAAGTGGTCACGAACGTCCTCAAAAACAAACTTTTCAAAATACACAGGCAATAGTTTCTCAATCTTCATGATACATTTACAACTTGACTTGAAAAGACGAGAAAACCTGAAGCCAACAATTCATGACGTTCATGACAGCCAAAGAAGGTCGAATAGTTAAAATATCTGTTTAAGTATTTAAGTACTTGAATTATTTCCGTCTCGGGGTGCGGTAGCTTCGAAAATCAATCATTTTCCAAGGGTGACTAATTTTATTTTTGCCCAATTCTTTAGCAGAGTTTCGTTGGGTGAAATCTTCGTTTTTTTATATCTTAGCAACTTGTTTTCGTTTGATAACTGATTATTAGAGCGAGTAAAAATATTTCATTTCAATAAAACATATTTTTGGCCATTTCTCTCAAAAAGTAAATAAATAGACGTTTTCAATACCGTGGGTAAAATTTTGCAGATTTTATCATTTTTTGGCAATTCAAGGAACCAAACACGTGAATTAGTAGATTTTTTAAGTGCTGAAGTGCTATGGTATCTAATTAAAAAAACATTGCCTCTAGCAGGAATATGGCGGGTCATCGATTCACATTGAACAGAATAGGAAGAAGGGTAAAATGAGTTTTTTTGTACTTTTTTACTGCATGAACATTCCTCACTCTCCGTTGTGTGTGCTGCTTGTCATTTGCGTTCTGTCATTTTTCTTATTTTACAAAACAAAATGGAAAGTTCTTCCTTCTGGTCTATGCACTTTTCCCAGTATTTTATCTAACGAGTTAACTCATTTTCAATCCCAAAGGGGACAGCATTCACACGCACACCTCGGTGTCTTGCTGATCCCTGAATGCCGTATCTACAGATCACTGATGAAACTATCACATCGGTCCTTTCTCTTTTCCATATTAGTTTGATTTCCCCCCTTTCATAAGCTGAAATAAACGGCAATGCAAAAAAACACCTAGAGTAACTATGATACAGTGGAATTTTCTACTGCGGCAGGTTGATGGCTGCACTATCTACCGGGTGTTTCATAATGATCTGGCTGGCCTCATAGGGTAACCAGTGTAGGGTTAGGGCAACAACAAAGAATTTAGCCTTTAGAGCTTCACAGATTTTTCAGATATTCATAATGTGCATGAGGAATTAGGACCATTATTGAACAAAGAGAAATAGATATTACGTTGAGATCCGAATCCATCCGTGCCAAGGAAGTTACTGAGATCAATCTATTAGCAGCTGACATGGTCACTAGTTCAGTCAAATCAATCCCTCCTGAGGAGCTAACATCTAGTCACACTGGAGTGATATTTTGTTCTCCATCTCTAGGACTTGAGTACGCAAATGAAGCAAAAAATACTGTCGGATCAAGCTCAAAGGCAAATGTGCATTTATAAAATCAGAAAATGCAAAGTCCTACTTGTATGTTTATGGATTTCAGTGATAAACACTTTTTCAATATTTGAGCTTTTTCTATTAGATATAATTTAAATGTTTGGTCGTTTTTAGTGCAATGATTTTACACGCCCTGCTGATTATTGAGTTAAAGAGGCGACGATCGCCTGTGAAATCCATCGAAGGGCAATTTGGAGCTTTTAATATTTTGACAGTCATCAAGTTTACAATCATAAGACATCTGAGACATCGGTTTGAGATTTATATTCTGGTCAGAACGATGTTTCCCTCTTGCCCAGAGTTCGAT
>NC_081442.1:1996031-2044013 GCF_007210705.1 Tigriopus californicus
ATCGAACTCTGGGCAAGAGGAAACATCGTTCTGACCAGAATATAAATCTCAAACCGATGTCCTCAGATGTCTTACGATTGTAAACTTGATGACTGTCAAAATATTAAAAGCTCCAAATTGCCCTTCGATGGATTTCACAGGCGATCGTCCGCCTCTTTAACTCAATAATCAGTAGGGCGTGTAAAATCATTGCACTAAAAACGACCAAACATTTAAATTATATCTAATAGAAAAGCTACAAATATTGAAAAAGTGTTTATCACTGAAATCCATAAACATACAAGTAGGACTTTGCATTTTCTGATTTTATAAATGCACATTTTGCCTTTGAGCTTGATCCGACAGTATTTTTTGCTTCATTTGCGTACTCAAGTCCTAGAGATGGAGACAAAATATCACTCCAGTGTGACTAGATTGTTAGCTTCCTCAGGATGGGATTGATTTGACCTAAGAAGAAGCAGTGAACCAATGCTCAGCTTGCTAAATAGATTTCGCACCAATCAATCAATGTTCAACTTTTCCTCTATATAAGGGCCACTTGGAGTGTTTCAGGATTCTCCAACGTCTAAACAATATATACATATTCTCTTTGTTCAATAATGGTCCTAATTCCTCATGCACATTATGAAATATCTGAAAAATCTGTGAAGCTCTAAAGGCTAAATTCTATGTTGTTGCCTAACCCTACACTGGTTACCCTATGAGGCCAGCCAGATCATTATGAAACACCCGGTAGATAGTGCAGCCATCAACCTGCGCAGTAGAAAATTCCACTGTATCATAGTTACTCTAGGTGTTTTTTTGCATTGCCGTTTATTTCAGCTTATGAAAGGGGGAAAATCAAACTAATATGGAAAAGAGAAAAGGACCGATGTGATAGTTTCATCAGTGATCTGTAGATACGGCATTCAGGGATCAGCAAGACACCGAGGTGTGCGTGTGAATGCTGTCCCCTTTGGGATTGAAAATGAGTTAACTCGTTAGATAAAATACTGGGAAAAGTGCATAGACCAGAAGGAAGAACTTTCCATTTTGTTTTCAAAATAAGAAAAATGACAGAACGCAAATGACAAGCAGCACACACAACGGAGAGTGAGGAATGTTCATGCAGTAAAAAAGTACAAAAAAACCTCATTTTACCCTTCTTCCTATTCTGTTCAATGTGAATCGATGGACCCGCCATATTCCTGCTAGAGGCAATGGTTTTTTTAATTAGATACCATAGCACTTCAGCACTTAAAAAATCTACTAATTCACGTGTTTGGTTCCTTGAATTGCCAAAATATGATAAAATCTGCAAATTTTTACTCACGGTATTGAAAACGTCTATTTATTTACTTTTTGAGAAAATGGCCAAAATATGTTTTATTGAAATGAAATATTTTACTCGCTCTAATAATCAGTTATCAAACGAAAACAAGTTGCTAAGATATAAAAAAACGAAGATTTCACCCAACGAAACTCTGCTAAAGAATTGGGCAAAAATAAAATTAGTCACCCTTGGAAAATGATTGATTTTCGAAGCTACCGCACCCCGAGACGGAAATAATTCAAGTACTTAAATACTTAAACAAGATATTTTAACTATTCGACCTTCTTTGGCTGTCATGAACGTCATGAATTGTTGGCTTCAGGTTTTTCTCGTCTTTCAAGTCAAGTTGTAAATGTATCATGAAGATTGAGAAACTATTGCCTGTGTATTTTGAAAAGTTTGTTTTGAGGACGTTCGCTGACCACTTTTCTCACTAAAAAGATAATAACAGGCATCGAATCATAAAAGGTGGCCCATGGCTCTTGCCATGGAGTGAGCTGTCCTTTTACTTTGGATTAGACTTTGACACACGGGCAACGACCAAACTCCTTGTGGGGCAACACATGGCACAATAGGTAGGATGGCTGCTGACCTCTGTTCATTGAGCATGAGCTCAAGCTTTCACACATGCACAGTCCGGTTAGGAGATGCTGTTTTTTGAATTAGACTTTGACACCGGGCAACGACCAAACTCCTTGTGGGTCAACACATGGCACAATAGGTAGGATGGCTGCTGACCTCTGTTCATTGAGCATGGCTCAAGCTTTCACACATGCACAGTCCGTTAGAGGATGCGTCAACGAGTTAACTCATTTTCAATCCCAAAGGGGACAGCATTCACACACACCTCGGTGTCTTGCTAATCCCTGAATGCCGTATCTACAGATCACTGATGAAACTATCACATCGGTCCTTTTCTCTTTTCCATATTAGTTTGATTTCCCCCCTTTCATAAGCTGAAATAAACGGCAATGCAAAAAAACACCTAGAGTAACTATGATACAGGGGAATTTTCTACTACGGCAGGTTGATGGCTGCACTATCTACCGGGTGTTTCATAATGATCTGGCTGGCCTCATAGGGTAACCAGTGTAGGTTTAGGCAACAACAAAGAATTTAGCCTTTAGAGCTTCACAGATTTTTCAGATATTTCATAATGTGCATGAGGAATTAGGACCATTATTGAACAAAGAGAAATCAATCCCATCCTGAGGAAGCTAACAATCTAGTCACACTGGAGTGATATTTTGTTCTCCATCTCTAGGACTTGAGTACGCAAATGAAGCAAAAAATACTGTCGGATCAAGCTCAAAGGCAAATGTGCATTTATAAAATCAGAAAATGCAAAGTCCTACTTGTATGTTTATGGATTTCAGTGATAAACACTTTTTCAATATTTGTATCTTTTTCTATTAGATATAATTTAAATGTTTGGTCGTTTTTAGTGCAATGATTTTACACGCCCTTCTGATTATTGAGTTAAAGAGGCGACGATCGCCTGTGAAATCCATCGAAGGGGCAATTTGGAGCTTTTAATATTTTGACATTCATCAAGTTTACAATCTTAAGACATCTGAGGACATCGGTTTGAGATTTATATTCTGGTCAGAACGATGTTTCCCTCTTGCCCAGAGTTCGATGTAAATAGGATTCTAATTGTGATTAGTTCTGAATATGCTACCAAAATGTCACATGTCAGTAACTATTTTTGACAAAATGTTGTCTTGAGAATCCCAAACTTTGAGCTTGAAAATGACGATTTCCGTTCGGTTGAATTTCCCACTTCCTTACTTTGATACTTCTTACTTGTTTGACTCTGTTTGTCCGCGCTTTCAACCAATGGCAGTTTTTGTTCATACTTTGCTTTAGATCTTGTAACGCCGCGGAACCCCAATTCACCGAACATACAATTCTGTACGTAACTAGATCTGCATTAGACAGTGTTGCCATCAAAAAGAGTCGAGGAGCCACAAGGTCAAGTTTGGCCTTTATTGACCGTGGCCCTTTTTGTAAAAAGCATACCATCTGAACTCAAAATTGCTCTCAAAAGTACAGCTTTTGCTGCTGGTTATACATGAAAAAAGGTGCACTTAATTTTTTCTCCATATTTGAATGGGTCAATTAGATCCACCCAATTTACATTTTAAATTCATTTTTGGGCACTCAAATCAATTGTCCACGGCCATTATTGGATACTTCAGGTACTTATGAGCTATAATTGGAGACCTGGTGGCTCTTAGAGTAGGGTCTAAACGCCATCTTAAGGTACGAACTTCCCACACACTTTCCAATGATGTAGCTCTTGTTATTCTTGGAATCATCAAATTTTCCTTATGGAAGCAAAAGCTCGACGACCACTCTACAATCATATCTCTAGGGGCTGTAACCAAAGAAGAATGTTCCCCAATCAACAGTGTTAAAACCATTAGACTCCTCAACGTTTCCGCAGAAGTCAAGAAGACAGGAGCTTGCATTCGAGTTGACATTTCACATAACAAATCTAAAGCCTATATTTATAACATCAGTTTTGAAAGCTTGATATTTCTTAGGTTAATGAGACTACCAAACTATTCGTTTTGGTCTTCAACGCCATGAATCCTATGCTGGACAGTTACAAATATCTGTCTATCTTTGTATTTCCATGACGTTTGTGTTCTTAGGGTTGCAAACCGGGAATTCCATTTCCAGGACTGCCGTTTTGGGGCGGATTTTCCGTTTTATTCGCAGCCCAGTTGAACTGTCTGTTAAAACATGCCCTTTATCGACCACAAAACCCTCGACAGACTTCTGATAAGCAACCCAAACGAACAATGAGCTTACTTATATCCTTCAGATACAATCTCTATTGAACCTTTTCTTCGAATTTGTGGCCCCCTTCTTTATTTGACTTCGGACTCAAACTCAAAGCCGACAAGCCTGAGAAAGCAAAACAAATTGGGTTTTTCCATTTTTAGGATTGTGTTACCCTAGCTCTGATCGGGTGGAAACTCGAAACTTTAGAGGTTTCAATCAACACCCGAACAGCACGGTTGATGGCTAATATTATGTTCGTTAAAGTGTCCTAGTTTTTTGTTATGTAAGCCAGAGACAACTAGATAAAATCAAAGTTGTGCAGAGTTAGATTCTGATCAAACAAGGAACAAGGAAGATGCGGATGGGACCGGGTCTTCCAACTCGACTTGCAACTATCCAATACGAAGAGAAAATGGCAAAAAAATGCCACTGTTTTGATTGATTCATGACGAAAATAGCAATGTCGGTTTCCCAACTTCCAAAGCTTCTACCTCAGTGGTCAGACCAGGAAACTCAAATCACATGAGCAGTTTTGGTTCACATATATGGACAGTCAGTGTTGTTTGTAACATTTCAACTAAACTTTATGAGGAGTTCTATTAGAGAGGTCTCAAAAGCTTACCATCACTTATTATGAACAAAAAAGAAATAACATGCTAAATAAACTACCCAGGGGCTGTGATACGGGTCAAGCATAAACACTTTTATCGCCAAAAATACCATTATGATGTACTAAAAGTGCATCACAATAAACATTGAGACGAACGCCGGAAGATATGGCATCAAAAGAACGTATTAATGGAGCTGTTTCGGATGGGGATAGTTTAAGAGGAAGTTTGATGTTTCTCTAAATAGAAAATCTAAAATTGCTCCCCACACGGACCAAGATGGGTAGAATGTACACTCATGTGAAACCAATCAGGAAATCAAAGGCACCTCGAAAATTCATTTCCATGAGCAATCTTGTTGCCCTTTTCAATTTTTTTCTCTTTTCTCTTTCAGTCTAAATCGACCCTTTTGGTCCAGTTTTCCAAATAAGGGTGGCTTTACACTATGATAGAAAACCAGGATAAAATCCGGTTTGAGGATTGAAATACGTAGGACTAGTGCTGGGTTGAATCCAGCAGAGGACTCGAGTCTTTCACTGTACTCAAGTCGAACAAAAAGATTCATGTTGCGAAATTTAAATAAAAGAATTTAATTTTTATTTCACAAATCCGGACTTGAGTCTTTTGGAAAGGACTTTGGACTCGCCCCAGCACTAGTACGACTTGCATCCTAAAACCGGATTCTTCATTTTCTTCTCGTAAACACCTGGGCAATAAAGTCCTTTGTTACCNCTTTATGAGGAGTTCTATCAGAGAGGTCTCAAAAGCTTACCATCACTTATTATGAACAAAAAAGCAATAACATGCTAAATAAACTACCCAGGGGCTAGCATAACTACGGGTCAAGCATAAACACTTTTATCGCCAAATATACCATTATGATGTACTAAAAGTGCATCACAATAAAAATTGAGACGAACGCCGGAAGATATGGCATCAAAAGAACGTATTAATGGAGCTGTGTCGGATGGGGATAATTTAAGAGGAAGTTTGATGTTTCTCTAAATAGAAAATCTAAAAATGCTCCCCACACGGACCAAGATGGGTAGAATGAACACTCATGTGAAACCAATCAGGAAATTAAACGCACCTCGAAAATTCATTTCCATGAGCAATCTTGTTGCCCTTTGCAAATTTTTTTCTCATTCAGTCTAAATCGACCCTTTTGGTCCAGTTTTCAAAGAGGAAGTTTGATGTTTCTCTAAATAGAAAATCTAAAAATGCTCCCCACACGGACCAAGATGGGTAGAATGTACACTCATGTGAAACCAATCAGGGAATTAAACGCACCTCGAAAATTCATTTCCATGAGCAATCTTGTTGCCCTTTGCAAATTTTTTCTCACTCAGTCTAAATCGACCCTTTTGGTCCAGTTTTCAAAATAAGGGTGGCTTTACACTATGATAGAAAACCAGGAGTAAATCCGGTTTGAGGATTGAAATACGTAGGACTAGTGCTGGGTCGAATCCAGCAGAGGACTCGAGTCTTTCACTGTACTCAAGTCGAACAAAAAGATTCATGTTGCGAAATTTAAATAAAAGAATTTCATTTTTATTTCACAAATCCGGACTTGAGTCTTTTGGAAAGGACATTGGACTCGCCCCAGCACTAGTACGACTTGCATCCTAAAACCGGATTCTTCATTTTCTTCTCGTAAACACCTGGGCAATAAAGTCCTTTGTTACCCTCCGACCCCTTTCTTGAGACTTCTTTTGATTGGGACAAGATTGACTCCTCGTCATCATCTGGGTTAACTAATAAGGGATATAAAGAAAATATTACCCTGTCCATGCTTTTTACATAAGGTCAAAAGAAATATTTTTTATGATGTTCAGCAAACGCAAACAGGAATTGGGAATCTTAAATTTGCTTCGGTGCATTCAGCATCTAAATTCTGAGATTGGTCTGATGAGAGACGTGCATACTAAGCAAGTATACCAGAATAGCTATTTATCCAATGACTTGCTTTCTCTACATGATTTTCTAGAGTGGGGATGGAACAAAGTCGATATGGTCAAGACACCTTTGACGGGTTCACCTTTTCATGCTAACAAGTTTAAATAGAAGAGCGATGGCTTGTCCGAGCCTCTCTACGACCGTGAATGCATTAAAAGACCAGCTTTGTTGACTATGTCAATTTTCTTTTGTTATCACGGGTTTTTAAGGAATGGCTTTGACACGGAGCAATGAAAAGCCAAAGTGTTTCCGTGGAAATCTACTTTCTATTCACAAGTGATTAGAATCTTACTTTCCACCCATGATTGAATAGGGAGCTTGACTTGGCAATCATAGGTTAAGAATTCAATTCATCCTCTTGCTTCTTCTTCTAGGGTTCAAGACCTTAGTCATGGAATCTTGAATCCGGGCGTGCTGCTTTGAACCCTACACCTAACAATAAAGGGAGTGCAGAACCTCATGCTTTGTTGATCTTTCCACGAACTTTGAGATAATTTATATTGACCAAAAACAAGCTTCCTGTAAAATTGACCTTCTCTTGGTTATAGCAACTCTGAGCCATTTTATGAATTAAAATGATAAAATAAGAAACATAGACCCCTTCAATTAAAGGAAGGTCATTTTCATATTATATGCTTTTAAAGTGGTTCTTTTCAAAATTATGTTGTCCAAAGCTTATGTAGCTGACCAAGAGAAGGCCAAAAATTTGAATTATATGGAGTGTTTACTACATAACTTTGGATATATCACCCGAGTTCCCTAAGTCTAGTTTTGGGCTGCCAAGTTCATCTATTCAATCAGATCTTATGGGCGTATCCAATGCTTATTTAGAATAAAGAGAACGGTTTAGCAGATAATATTTTTCTTACTTCCGTTTGCAGTCTATATCTCAAGTGGTCTCTGGTCTTTCTCACCTGAATTTCGAGAAATAAAACTAAAATGAAGCCATGAGCTGTAATATTTTTGTGAGCATTTAAATCAAAATCTTGTTTTATCTTGAATATGATTTTGAATAACCTAAGAACAAAGTTGCAAGCTTGACATAAACTTGAATCTTTGCACTCTTATCACGTGAAAGTCAAAGGCGAAAAAATACCTCCTCCACAACGAAATTATTAATGATTAAATCCACTCCCACAAATATAGGAACCAATTTGATAACGGAATTGACACTTCCCACTCTATCAAACATCCACCAAAGAAAACAAATCCCCAAAAGATCCCAGATTTTGTCCATAGTTATTGAATGATTCACCTCTGCTTTCCGACCACAAGCCCTTGATTTACTGATTCAAAGACCAAATTATGGAAACTCAAGGAACCTTGGGGTAATTGTTGAAATTAGGCGCTTTGATTGCTAGATCCCCGTGCTGTACTTTTAGATTCAAACCAGCAAAGGTTGCTTCTGGCTTAGTATTTTCAATTGGAAGGGTTTTCAAAAACGTCATGGTTTTGTAAATCTAATGAGTCATCTTTGTAGGTTTTTTAATATGTACAGCGTGCTTCTAAGTATGTCACAGTGTTCGTAAAGTACGATCTTTCCAAGGATCACGAGACCAGCAGGTATTTCGCCCAAGGCTTCTTGTAAGTAATCAAATATCCATCCAGCCCAAGGTATTTGATGAGGATCCTCAATTGGGGTCCGAGGTAAACACATACACCCACTGCCTCATAATGCGTCCCTTCAGAGTGAACCTTGCTCGACCTTTTGAAGGCTTACTAAACTCTTGGAATACCAAGTTGCACGGCAAAGTATATTCAATTGAATGGAACAACGTTATACCAATAGTAGATTAAAATATGTTAAGATATTCCTCACCCACCTCCATCTCAGAAAGTACGAGGTGTTTGACTGGTCTTAAATTATGTTCAGGATAACAGATGTCTTTTATGAGTTACACGATGTCATCTTTGCACTTTTCGAACAACATACTCTTGTGCATCGAACGTTTGAAGTCTTGGACGTCGTTATGAATGAGTGTTCTCAGTTTTTCCCTTAATCTCTAGAGTTGAGATGAGAAGTCTCACAAGAAACGCGTTTTTTTTTATCCGGCCTCAAAATATTTGACAAGAAGAAACATTCAAACGTTTATTCGTAACAAAATAAATGAGTCTGTACACAATCCAATCGGAACGGTTCTCTGTTACCGTTCAAAGTGATGAGAGAGTACACAAAGAATTTATCTGCCAAGCATGATGTATGATTGAATATAAATAGTGATCCTTAAGTGGTAATGGCATATGATTTGAACAGATATCATTATTCTAGAGCATTTGAAATAGTTAAAAGCGTGTCGCTACTTTGAATGAGAGTGGTGCCCTTTTCTTGGTTAACAGGACAAATGAAAGATTCCAAGGCACTTACGAGTATTACGTTTAAATTGAATAATCAGATCAAGGATGTGTAGAGGCAGTGGCATGAACTTGCGGGCCTTAAAAGCTAGTTTCTTTACAACGTATTGTTATGGGTTGGCAACTACTTTGGCATCGTCTGGAAGAGTGAAGAGAAGGGCAGTATACAAAATAACAAGAATACTGAATCGTTGCTTTGTACCCTGGCAATATTTAAAATATACACAAAAGGAACCGGAAAGATTTGGTCCCAAGCAAGGACCTTCATATCAGTGCTTGGGCACCAAACCTTCATGAATGCAGCCAATGGATCAAGGTGATCCTCTCTAATTACACACACTGTGTGTGACATTCACAACACACTCATGGCCAATCGGATCGTGATCTTCAATCTCCAGTGGTTGCAATCAGGCATATACGAGTAGACTGAAAGACTGAACTCGAGCGAAACGGCGATCGGTGGTAGAAGTCCGTCCGTTTCCTCTGTACTATGTACTATGATCGGAGCCAGAAGCAAGCAAGCAATGGTTGGACATTACTCTAATTGACCCGCAATCGTACACGAGCGACAGCAGAACTTGGCGTAGTACTTGTTCGCGCAGTAGCGGGCCTTCACGATCAGTTTGCAGTTGGCAAAGTAGGGATTGTCTGTACATGTCTCCTGGACTTGGACGTTTTCCACTATTACGGAGACCGAGGCCGAGTTACTGGAGTAGCCGTTGCTGGCCTCGCACGTGTAGGTCCCGGTGTCTTCTGGGGTGCTGTCGTAAATGGTGAGTGTGTTGTTGGTACGAATGATCTGAAATTGAGTACATTGCCGGTTAAAGACACATTTTTGAGCATATTAAAGAATCGTGACTCTTTGGCTTGGATTGATTCGTTGAAAGACAACTTTATCACTGGACAGAGCCAGTAAAATTGGAAATGAGCAATTCTTCAACCGAATACCCTTGACCGTCTTTTTCTGGTCTTTTGGAATAAGAAAGAGTTGACCCATTTTCAGCTCAATTGAGGGTCAAAAAGGCATGAGCTTTTCCTACTGGAAGCAAAAAGGGCCTGTAAAAAATAAGCCAGCACTACTGGCTAAATTTAAAGAGGGTTGGTCAAAATAAACGTTGACACCGTTTTGGGTGCTTCATACCAAATAAAATAAGTATGTGTGATCCTAAAGTATCTTTATGAAAAGGGTATGTACACACTTCAATGAAAAACTTTAGCACATTTTTTTCCAAATGTGTCGCATTATTGCATCAGTATTTTGTAATCAGTAACTAATAATCGATCAATTGTTAAACTACATAATTTTGGAATCTTTCGAATGGCGCAAGCAATCGAACAATAGTTTTAAAATTTGAGTACGAGATGTCCAAGCAGCAAGAAAGCATATGAAAAGGGTAAAATAGGTTCATTATGTTCTTTAAGTGCGTATTAAAGTACATCATGTTCCTTGGTCTAATTCTACTTTTACTAGCTCACTCTTCATATGCTCTTAATCCTCTGGATATATTGATATTCGAAAAAGTACCTGTGTGCCCAAATTTGCATTGACTGAAGGATTGCCTTGAAGGATTTATATGGCGTTAAGTTATTCATTTTGAACCCTTTTGGCACTACGTTGAAAGAGCGCGTTAATACCTTTGTCTCAGACGTTCGATTTAGCTCAAAATTGGCCTTGTTCTTTTATCAAACAACCCTATTCTTGAAAAGCAAAATGCTGTCGGTTAATTAGAATTAAGGTTATCCAATTTTTACTATCACCGTCTCTGTCTTTGGTGACGTTGTTCCTGACTTATCGAACTCGTCAAGGCAGATCAACAAGATTAATCTTGATTATTTAGAAAGACATCATAAACCAATAATAAAACTCCTTTAATTATATTTTAGAATGCCATTTTTGCGAGGACAACTATCAATACTAGAGGATGTGTTGAATCCATATCTAAAACCGGGTTGTTGACTAGTCTTCAAGTCGGAACTTTTTACCTCTATACCTATAGTAAATTTGTCGACGTGATCTGTTGTATTTGGGTGTTTAAAACATGCTAGTTTGTAGCATGATTCTCAAGGTAGTAATAAGAGCGACTCAAAGCAAAAGTTTTTCTTTTGTCTCTAGCGCCCCCTTGCGTCAATCTTGTCACTATTCGGACATTTAGGCAAGCTCCCGGTATCAGCAAACAAACATGCCTGCCCTTGTCAGTGACGCGAATTTGCCGACCTTTCCTCATATAGAGAAGTGTAAAGCTTTGGGATTTCATACTAGTGCGCCCTCTGGTTCTACCAAGAAGAAAGTGTCACCACACTTCTTACTGATGACAAATGTTTACACCAAGTCTTTTTTTCGTATTTCTTCAAATTTTTGTCACTTCCCATCTAATGTCATCTTTATCAAATGAAGGTTGGACTGAAATGGTTTAAAATAATTGTTCAACGCTTTCCTTAGATGGCAAACAATTTTGTCAATGAAAATTTGGAAGCACTGGATGTGCTGAAATCATGGTAGTTCTTGCCGCGATTGTGACGCAGCCTGATTAGCTCTCAAAGCTGAAATCCAATCCGGTACTTTACACGTCTCTATAGTAATGTGAATGAAGGGCCAACCTCTCAAAAACGTGCTTGAAGCCCCAAATTAGCATCATTGGCATTGGTACCAGCAAACGAACGAACCTGCCAGAGCTTGTCTAGACGTGGCCGTTGTTGAGTTCAACCATTGGTATAAGATTAAGTCGTAACGGCTCATCTTAGTCAAACCTTGTTACAATTTTGTATGAAAGAGGGCGCTCAAGAGCCAAGATATTGAGAGTTAAACAAGAAACTACCAGGAGACTTATATTGCCAATGACCCCTTTTCCCTTTTCCATAAAATAACTAAGGGGACACAGGTAAGATGAAAGGGATTCTACTTGCTAGAAGTGTCTTTTTACCCATCCTTTTCATCATATTTGAATTTACCAACATCATTCAAATTTGTCTGAAAATGACTGAAACCTCTTTTAAAATGCACTTCTGATCCCATCGTACTTCGGCAACATCAAAACGGACCTTGATTGGAAAGCAAGATGAAAGGAAGAAACAGCTTTGGCCCTTAGCAAATTCCCTCCTCATCGTTCTCATGCAACTTCAAATCAATGAGTTC
The DNA here is from genome assembly GCF_007210705.1 of Tigriopus californicus. Lineage (NCBI taxonomy): Eukaryota > Metazoa > Arthropoda > Copepoda > Harpacticoida > Harpacticidae > Tigriopus > Tigriopus californicus. The sequence goes on from NC_081442.1 coordinate 2,008,186, forward strand.
TACGGAACGAAATATCTTTGTTCCTCAGCTTTCTGGTATTGTCATCGTTGCAGTTCTTCAACGTACAGTGTCACAAATTGGTCTTACCTGGACCCTCTTATCAGACCGCAACCTTCGCCCGTCCTTGTTCCAAAACACAGTGGGTTGGGCATAGCTGTTCACGGTGCAAGGGATCGAGATGGTGGTCATAAGTGGAAACTTTGACCTTGGCAAATCGATCCTCACGTCCAGATATCCCATTTCAGGTCGATTGGCTTGAGTGGTGGTGGTGGGCGGGGCCTGGAAATTCCAGCCAGGGGGACGGGTGGGTCTAGAGGAGCAAGGTGTATTTTAAATTGAGGTCAAAGTGACCTTGTTTTTCTATGTATTATATGGGCATATTAAGTCAAATACCTGCCTTTGAACTCTGGCAGCAAGGGAATGTGCCCTATAGGGTTTTTGATGAGCATCATATGTAGTAATTTATAGGTTAATGATGATAAGTAGAGCGGCTCAAGGGCTCTTGTTATCTTCAATGGATGAAGTGGGGAAAACATGTGCTTCAAAACATCACTTGTCCTTCGGGAACTACACGAACACGGGACGAAGAAACTAATTTCCATCTTTTCGTATTCTTTGAAGCGAAGCTACATATTTGGCCATTTTGATGACCAATTTCGCCATTATGAATCAGTTTACATTAACAAAAAACAATCATTGTTTTGTTCAGTGGTAAAGACTGGAAGCTTCTGATATTAAGTTCTCAGGTTAAGATGTTTGTCATTTCAATATGATTTGTGACATAAGAATTTTCAAATTACTTTGGAATCCTACATATTTTTGGTCAAATAATACGGCATTTCCTTCGTAAAATTGTATTTGACATGCCATTGAATGAATGGTTTTGGCATGCAATCGTAATTCATTTACATTGACTGAGTGATGGATTATTTTCATCGCTCTGTTTTACCTATTTGTAATAAAGTACACATTTGGTTCAGCAATTTAATCATCTCCGCTTAAGACGTAGTTATGAATAACTACATTTAGGATAGAGCCATCTCTGTCTCCCCCATACCAACACAATGCTCAAGAATATCTTCAACATGTTTTTAACCAAAGAATTTTGTCTTGCTTTCCAAACCCCGAACATGGCCTTCGCCCAGATTCAGGTAATAAAATTTATGTTCCATTTACCGGTAGTCTTGATCCACCCTAATGGGACGAACTAATGATGCTTAATGGAGGAGTTAGATTGCTCGTGAAATTTCAAGCCCTTAATCATACCTGTTTCCTCTCGTCAGCTTCAGAGCCTTATACAAGCATATAATCCTAAAGGGAAGTATTAAGTTGCTAAGGGGCTTACCGATAGATTGCACTAGGAGCCGTAACCACGGGTGCAGGAGCTTGAGGAGCGTCTACCACATATTGCATATAGTCCTGTTCCTCGCGAGTGGTCGGATTCACCAAGCCCACGGCCTTCACCACCACAGTAAACGAATCGGGTTGTTGACCATTAAAGGCTTGGCAAGTGTACGGGCCCAAGTCTCGAAGGCCCACTGCTTTCAGACGCAGCGAGAAATCCGCATTTTGCTCGTGGCGGTTGGAGCTCAGGGGCATCATCTCGTCCTGTCTCCACCTGGAACGGGAATCAAATTTACTTCCCAGTCACCCTTCTCCAGATTCACTTGGACTGATTTGTGAGGCTTGGGAATCCCGGAAGGGAAGGAATGGTCGATAACTTGGGGATAAAACAACTTTGTTTGATATTTGGTGGGCAATTATTGGAGGGATTAGGCCGGATGTTACTTGTTTATCTGTATAAGAGTTCTCATCGTAATTATGTGGTCTAGCCTTTTTTTCAAGGGGAAAGTCGGTTCCATTCACTGAATGAATACTACAATTGATAATGGTTGTATATAAAATGTCACTGGCGTGCCTTTTACTGTTTTGTTTACAGGGTGATACACTAGAGTGAAGGATACAATAGCATTAAAACCCACTTTACGACCTATGCCATTTTGATTTTCATTTTCAAGCCATTGAAGTGGGTAAAGTCTACAGGAATCATATCAAACTTCCATGTGTCTCCAAGATATTCGTTTTTGAACATATATTATATGTGTGCTCTTTCGCAAAAAATTCGAGTTATCATAAGAAAGCAAAATTTGAATGGAAAAGATTTTACATTAACGTTGAATGGTGTCTTTTGAAGACAACTAATTTTGATAACCAAAATTTGGAGGATCTCAATTAGGGTGCTTTCTTCAACGATTGCAGAATAGCTTTTCTCTTTTTCAAAGAATATCAACATGAAAAAAAAGGGATCTTTTACTTTTGGATCTGGATGTTTACAATCAATATCTCCCTACAAAACCATTTCTTTTGGGAATGCAACTACTGTATGTATTCAGAAGAGATCCAACTGATCTGATTCTTACCAAGTCACAGAGGGTCGAGGGTGACCATAAGCCAAGCAATGCAGGATGGCTGGCACACCCAATGACAGATATACCTCCGGTTCAGTGGGAATGACTCGGGCCATGAGATCCACGGGGCTGTCTACGGCCAGTGTGACGGTGGCTTCGGCTGGAATTCCTCGACCATTGTCAGCCAAGCAAGTGTACACGCCTTCATCCGACGGATCCACACCCACAATCTATAGGAATGCGACCTATTACATAATCTCACAATTGGGAATGGAGAAGACGCATTTCTTTTTAAAAAGAATGAAAGGAAGTCAATCATACGGTTGATCTGCGTGATTGTTACATTTTCCCCAAAAAATCCAATATATCAGGTTATTCAGGTTATTGGAAACCCTAATTCGTCTTTCCAATACATGGATTATCGCAACCTTGCCGATAATTGATGCTACATTGAGATGGAATTTCCAAAGTTACTATGGTAATACAAGTGGAACAATCCCCAATATGAAGATGGAAACAATAATATCATCGAAAAAGTAATTAACCAACTAACAAACTCTTTTGAGAAGGCCCTCTAATGAGACACACATGAACCGTGAACAATACTAGCATCGCCCAATAAATGTCCTAAGATCCCATTTACAAAGACAATTCATTCTTGTTCATTTTTCCGATAGAAGCGCCCTCTATCAAAATATCGCAACTCTATTACAAATCCCCGCCTTATTCAAAAGGCCGCGTGAAAGTCGACTTTCAAAAGATGCCGAGACAATGCCTTTGAGGTGGTTACGAAAATTGTCCATTAACCTGTCCATTCGTGAGTCACGAACGTGCTTATATTCTGTTTTTCCTGCTCTATCGTGATTGAAGTTTCTAGTTCAGAACTTACTAAGAGGCCTAATTTGAGGGTCGGTGTAGAACGGCTTTTGGATGTGAAGTTTTAGTTCATGTCCAAATTAGGTTCTCCTTGCTACTTATTAACAAATGTACACACAAGTAAAAACAAAAGTCCAGGAGGTGTACTTTGAACAATTTGAGCCTGAATAGACGGCAGTTATTGTATCGTGACAAAAGAGATGAATCTGAACAAGTGTTGTCTTACCTTGTTGGAACTGAAAAGCGACACACTTGCTTCGTTTTAAGTTTTCGTTCAAAAAATCAGAAACACTTTTACGGAGACGGCAAACATACCACTTTTGCAAATAAAAATATTTTTTTGGAAAAAAATAATAAGGATGAAATGAGACCACGATTCGTCCGTTTTAAATAATATTCCGGTCACTGTCAGTAGAATGACATATATGAGAATGAGTCAGAGATGTGCTAGAATCGATCAGTTTGCAAAATCTAAATGGGCTCCAGCGTTGATAGATGAGATCCCTCAGAAAGTATTACTTCATTAAAGCATAATGTTACTCTCATTTGTAAAGTTGTCGATAAACTATTGGCAGATTCGAAAAAAGCATCCAGGATGGTTCCGACCATTTTCAATATTGATTCGTATTAATTAAAGCTACCCGAAAGCATATTTTGTACACCTTCGTTTTGAAAGAAACTTTACGAAATGTAAAAAAAAAGTTTTTGCTTTCACTTATTAATGATGTTTCAATTGTTGAAGGCAATGAGCTCAATCAGATTTTCTATAAATCATATGGAAGTGCTGTCTACGGGAAATAGTGGCTTTCCACGTCAAAACTGGCATTTTAACACAATGTCATTAAAAACATTAATTTTTTTGAAAAGCTTTCAAATCCGAACCCTATCCGAGCAAACGCCCAACGAGGTTATTTGCATTATTCTGATGCATTCAGGGTCAGTATCTTCAAAAGTGAGAGAGAAACCTGCTCTCGAACAAGAAAGTCAGTGAGCACACTCACCTGGAGCGATCCTCCTTTGACGATTCGGAACTTTCCTTGCGTGGTGTCGATGTCTCGGCGACCTTTCCTCCAATAGACGTCAGGGTTTGGATTACCTATAACGTACACGCTGAGTTCAGCCAAGCTTCCTTCATTGGCAACCACCGTGGGTTGGGAGACCTGGAAAGAATCAATAATGTTTGAAAAATGTCTGGAACAAAGAAACATGCGGCGCTTCTCCAACAGAGATGTGCCGAAAAAGCTTTGATTTAGGCTAAGAACTGCAAATTTTAGCTATCCGGTAGTCTCTTTGGGACATTCATTAGCGTTTTGGAACCTCGAGCTAGATAACCTTGTTTTTTTCGTTATGAGAATTGGTCCTGTGAAACCGTAACTCATTCGATCAACACTTAATGATTTAATTCAATTACTACTACAACAGAGCATTCTTTGAGGCACAAATTTATTTCCACATTCACTCAACAGCTTCGATGGTAATATGGAATGAATGCCACCAACATTGCAAATAACCAAAGCAAATATGTGCCTCAAATATCTCGTACATGTGATGTGACAATGGAAATTTGGCTGAACTGACGTCATCAAAAGTTGCCAATTCGGAAGAATTGACTTTTGAGTCATTTCAACACTATACCAAGATCCAATACATTTATTATCAAAACCATTTCAGTTTGATATGTCAATGAACGTGTTTTTTTCCCAGAACCGAGATGAACGCTTTGGTTGAGAATAGAAAAGCGCCACTCGAGACTTTAGGGAACTTGTAGGGAAAGCCCAAGTTAAAGATGCATCGATGGTGTATAATGGGCACTGTGCCGACCAAATTCTTTGTTCTGCCCACCCAAGATTTTAAAGTGGATCAGAAGCTCGTTGAGAACGAACAAAACATATCACGTTTCATTGGTCCAAAGCGAAGGAAATATGCCAAACCTGATCACCTCCATTCCATATCCAGGTTATTTTCAGGATAGATCTCATCTAACTCCAAAATTGCCTTTTAGGAAAGGTTATTTTCCATGTACTAAGCTTCAGCATTTTGTGCCAAGCGAGATGTCATCAAGAATCACCATCAGCTAGGATTGGAAATTGATCACAGGATAATTGGTTCCTTCAGCTTTGTTGTCTGGGGCTTTTCGTTCGACTTTCAACATACGTTTTGTTATGCAGAGCAGAAATCCCTCACTTATATGCAGGGCTCAGAAAAAAATAAGAATTGTTTTAAAATCCCAGTTTTTTTTTGTAAAGCCAAAAAAGATCTAACAAAAAGCATGTAAAAACTGAAAATTAAGGCATAATCTGGGAGCTTTTATAATTGACCAAAAATATGACAAACGAAAGAAATATTTGGAAGCTTGTGGCAAAAAAAAACAATCGCCTTCCTGTGCTAGATAATATCTCTTTCAAGGTGTGTCTTTTGTGCCTAGCTCTTGCGTCAGAATAAGACACTTTTTTTGTCTGCATTTACTCTTTTACAACCAAATTGTGGATCATAAAACCATTTGTAAACAACCTGATCCATGGAATGTCCAAGAATTTATCTCGGAATTTTCCATGTCACTCTAGCTCATTCTAGGGATTTCCAGAGATACTTGTTCGGTCTCCGTGGTTTTTTCCTTGAAAGGTGCGACGCAACACTTACAAGTATACACAATTAGACACAGAAACCAAGGTCAGCATTTCCAAGTCTTTAAGTGGTTTAGAAGCCAAATCATACTATTCACACTACATATTTCTTAAAAATAAAGTGGAAAATTATTAAAAAAATGTCCAGTCGTACTTTTAAGCCTTCGGTGATTTTCGGACATTTATCCTGGTTATTGGAAGAAAATGCGGATCCGGCAATAAAAAGGCTGAGCATTGCCCCCCCTAGTCAAGGTTCACGTTGTTCATCGGATTTGGCACACATGCAAATTGACGAAGGTCGTCTCGTTGTCACGTTGTTTCAAATTCCTCTGAACTTTTGTTCCCTTTGAGCAATCTATTCCTACTCCATTACTTTTCAAGCAGATTCCGTTGAGATTCAATGAGGCCTCTTTTATATCAATCCAATTTCTGTCTCTTGCTCCACTAATGGAACACCAACCCCGGTTCCAAGGTCTAACTCAAAATGGTGCTTGAATGAGTCGAGCAGTACTTGCCTCAATCTTGGGCGCATCGGGATCTTGACTGACCACAGGAGCTTGCCCATCACCTGCTGCGGGAAGGTACTCGCTCCCAGGATCCTTGACCACATCCAAACATGACTTCCCACATCCATTGTAGCAACACTTCTGGTCCCCACCACAATCGCTGTCTCCTGCGCAATCCTCGGAGCAACTGGCGTAATCATTCCGATTCAATTTGGGACAGACACCATCTTTGGTTTCATCTCGGCATACCGCTCTAAAATTAATTCCGATTTCACTCATTGAGAGCTTTTTACCAGGTGAGTCTGAGTCCTTATGGTAATCTTTCAAACTAGAAGGTTAAATTTTAACTAGGAAAGTAACGTCGCTAACCAACAGGTTCTGTCAAAGTAGAAGGATCAAATTTTCATTTCTAGTCGTTTAATTTATATATGAACACGGCGAAATTTGCTGGAATGACGTGTAAACGTAATTACAGAAACTCATATTTATTGTCAACTATCTTCAATATGGGGAAACCAAAGAAGCAATGGATATTTCTACATTAAATTGAACATTTGAGCACATGAAGTAACCATTCAAATCTAACCACCACAACCAAAAAATTCACAAATAAGCTGAATTGCAGCTATTTCGCTAATAGAAAATACAAAATAGTTGTCGGCAGTTCACTTTCGGACCAAAAAAAGGCTGCAGGCTAATTTCAAGTGTCCTTCTTTCTTACTATCATGAAGTAGGCCTCGCTGAATTTGCTCAACATTAAGGCCTTGTTCAGACGTACGTTTCTCTTGGAACAATGTTAGTGGTCAAATAGTGTTGGTACTTATTTGGAGGCACGTGTTCTGCTAATAAAATCACGTGGTTAACCTCGTTGGTGGCTTACCTGTATCCTGTGGATCCATCTTGCTCGTAGTAGAGGTCAACCGAGCATTTGGTTCCCTCGGGACATTCATGACCTAAACACGGTTCATTACATTGGCAAGCCTCACATCCACTGCGATCATCCAGATAACGGATGACTCCATATTCACATTGGGCGTAAGCACAACGTTCTTCAGCATGCTATAAGATTAAGTAAACATTTCGAGCTTCACAGATGAAAGAAGGATGGAATTGGGAATAGAATTATGCAAATGGTTGGATGTATTGTGGATAGAAAAAAAACCTCATCGCAATCGCCAAATGACGGTTTGAACGGCAAAATGGATTAAGATTGGTGGCTTGTGAATTTTCTATCGTTCGTCATCGGATGTTCTATTTCTGCATCTATTCTTTCGACTTCCTTCCAACGGACTTTTTTACTCATTGGTAACCGAATTCCAACGAGTGACATCATTTCATTTCTCTTACGAGGAACTAACCTCTTGTTTAGAAATAAGGATCTGAAACTGCAATTTTTAGCTTCTGTTTCTCTAACACCCAAAGTCCTTGAAACCGCCAAGACTGGTTTATGATATTACAAAATGGATTTATGTTGTTTGCATGCACCATTTAACGAATAGGAAGGATCCCGCGCATAAAAACGGCAATTTCCTACAATGGGTTATCATTAGTTGCATGTATGATACTTTGCATGATGGCTTTAGTTAGACAGGAGATACTTCCTACGTACATAAAAAAAGTTCCGTAATAATTAACAAGATGGATGAATGACTTCCTTTAAATGGCATCCATGCCCTATTGTCCATTGACGTCAGTGGTAGTGTTTTAGAACCCAAAGGACTACACGCGACATTCCGCTGAACCCTATAATGGTTGCCGTAAAAGAATTGTCCTTATCAAAAGAAGAAAAACCAGACGTGTCAGTTCCTCTACAATATTGCCTTATAAAATCATTTTTTTATTTTAACTCCATGCATCATCTATACCTGCCGTGTCTGAGGCAAAGCTTTGAGTGTGGAAGATACTAGAACGTTTTTAGTATCCCAAGGGCCTCCCCTCCCGATTGGCAAGAGCAATCATTGTCTAACCCCCAAGGGATCAAGCAACTTGTCATTCATTCATGTATTTTCTCCTATTGAGCTAGATGGACGTGTTGCGAACGTTGGCAATCTCCGTCTCAAAAACGGGAAAAAGAGACACACAAAAGCAATGCGCCTTCCTCCAATCAAATTTTGTGGGAAGAATCGGAAAACTAATCAGCGAACTTCACCAGAAGGCGAGTGATGAATGATAGGAATTGATTGGATCAATCGATGGGACAAGGACGAAACCTACAAGTCAGGCCTCTTGGAGAAGAGCGGTATTCAAACAAACTCGAATTTTCTATCAGAGGACAAAGAAACTCGCCTTGGGCAAACCACAACAATCAGTAGTAAGTGAACCTTTCTATGACCTTGTGAGAAGAAGATTGGTTACTTTTTTTGCTTCTGTTGTGGTGCAAAGATTTCAAGGTGGTTTTCAAAAAGGAAGACTTAAGTTGAGGACTCGAATAGCTTGGAATCACGGAACTTGACGAATTGAGTTTGAAAATAGTTCCAGTGAGGATTGGAAACGTCATCTTTTAAAGTGAATCCGGTTGCACTTCCAGTTTCCACAGAGGGCTAACGATTCTTCAGAAAATTATTTAAGTATTTGTTTACGACCTCATTTCTGATCATTATCATTAAGATCTCATATTTCATCCGATTGTGAAATGAGCATTGGAAAACCCACGAACTCACTAATTTGGCTCGTACGTTCAAAAAGCCCTCATTTTAGGTCTTTGATGTTCCTTCTCACAGTTATGAAGATAGACATTTTATCTTGTCACTTGCACGTTTTTGGGATGACAAGATGAGGCTCGAGATGTTCCACATTATGTTGAGATCTGTGCGAAACTTGATGAGTTTGTGATGTTTTCCTATTTCTGGACATACTTGTAAAACTCGCGCATCTTTCAGGCTGAAAACGTTTTCAAGAGTATCTTTCACAGAAAAGCCAATAAGGGCGAGCGGAGCACGATTTGGGTGTTGTGAATTGATTGGAAGGTTGACTTATTTTCATTCAATGTCATGTGAAGGAAGCTCCAACTCGAATCGTGACTACTAATCTCGTTTGACAAGGGTAATTATTCTTCCCCCGAAAAACTTATTAGACGAAATGTAATTACAACCAACCAATGAAAGGTCTGCTCGTAGATGCATAGAAAAAGATGGTTTCATATTATTCACTGTATATATGGGAAAGATAGCATGAGTGTGTCAGAGCTAAAAAAAAGCACTGACGGCTAGGGTTGTTAACGAGTCCTGAAAAACTCGACTTGAGTCTCGCGCACTTTTTTGGCTGCCTGTGAGAGTCTGTCGACAAATCCTAATTTTCAAGTCTATCTATGAGCAATGAGTTGGATCATTTGTTTCTTTGTAATACAAGTTGTTTTGGGACGAAAATGATAGTGCTCATCATAAAACTGAGCTTTGTGGCGTGATTCTAGTGCAATAATCAGTTTGCAAGATTGTAACCGCATTTTGATATTTTTTGGCAAAATTCGAGACATATCAAATGACTCGTGAACTATGGGACCGCAAAGCAGTGAAATTTGATGTTTCTAATACGTCTTTTGAACACAAGGGATTTGATTTGAAACAATATGAAGCTTAAGCTGGAGGATAGTTGTTTTGTAATTTGAATTCATTTTCAAAAAGATGTTTTTCCCCGACGCTTTCAGCGAAATTTCCAGTTTTTTCTCCTATGGTTTTATCTGGCGCCGAGTTATCTAGAACCAAGATGTGTCTGAACGCTACCGTAAAAACATCAATTTCATACCAAGAAATAAGGTTTTGACGCTAAGTACGCCTTTCAAGCTGGTTCCTGAAATTTTATTCTAGAAGTAATGTATTAACCAATTTTTTTCCATGTTATTTACTGGTCAACATGAGTTTATCGTTTATCTTTTATATTTAAAAAGTTTTGATAGTTGGAGGCAATTATTCAGCTTACTGGAATGTTAAATTGGACCAATACACCATTTCACAATCATTTCCAAATGCCCGAAAAACTATGTTTGTCACTCTCAAGTCTTTTGACTAAAAGAATCGCCAAAAGTAAGGCTTCTCTGATTGTTTCCAGAAAAAAAACCTGGCAAATATGAGAAGAGTTGCCCAACACAGTCAATATTTTTGTGCAATACCTCGAAGTAGATAAATAATCGCTTTTGATTTGGGAGGAAACTTTCTACCTGTTTTTTCTTCTATTTAGTGTACGTGTAACGAAACACAATAGAAAGTTCTGAAGACCTTGAAACTAATCTTTAGATAGGGAGACACGAGGATCTCTCTGTAGTTGTTTTTGAGGACTTTTGGATTGTCAACTACAACTTTTTTTACCCTTAACCATCTGCGGAAAAGAACATCTATATCCTACTAGTAAAACTAGTCTCCGCAAGTGAAGTGACAAGCTCTTATTATGAACTAGCCTAAATCTTACGGCAATACATTATTGACGTCACTTCCATCTCCTTATGAAGAACAAAAAAGAGCAACGTTTTTTATTACACCTTTTGCCCGGGTTCATATCCCTCTTCTGGCTTACAGAACACTCACTTCAAAAGCAAACTTGTTTTCTAATCCTTGTTGATCAAAGCATGCAAAAAAATGTCAAAATAACCCTAAATCTTGCGGATGCTGCCATTTCAATCCAATCAAAAGTTTAGTTTTGAAGTTAGCACAGCTTCCCAACTATCCCTGGTCTTTCTCCAGAAAAGCTTACGCCACACTTGCATATTAGTAAACGCAGATACAGAACCAATCTAATATGGTCACTGCCTATCAGATAATTGGTTAGACGGGTATGATGGGTGGCTTCGTTGGCTGAGCGAGGCTCACCCCTACGGCCTTAGCAACATAGATAAAAAATAGCGGCACAATGCCCTTATTGATCGCCTAATTTCTGACCAGTATCCCTCTTATTTTCTCCCTCAAGCTTGATGATTATCAATTAGCAACTGGGTTTCCAAAAAGTAAAGCTGGCTGGCTATGTGTGATTTTAAACAAGGCGCGAAATAGTGGTGTGGTCATTAAAAAATAATCGATTTTTTTGGCCTGAAATGGGACTTTTGAAAAAAAAAATTTTCAGAAACGTCAAATCAGATTTAGCAAAACAGATTTAGTCTCCTTGCTTGGTTACCTTTGATTGGTAAATGAAAAACTGCAGGGGCAAGGTAAGATCACGGACTTCTAAAGCTATGGGCTTATGTATAAAGTAGGAGAAAATTTCGTATCGCCTGAATCATCCATTTCATCCAAGACCAGCATTTAAAATAAGAACAATATCTGGACAAATTTCCAGACTTAAGGTTCTCCTCTCGATCAGCGACATAAGCTTTTGGCGATATGGAACTTTCTAGCAATTAAATTTTATAAAGTAACTTACATCGACCTACACTTCCTATTTTGCGAATTCATTATGAAAAGGGAAAAGTTGTTCTGATTGAAACCTGTTCACAGTCCATTTCTTTAGAGGTCCCAGGGTAAAACCAACGCAAACAACATAAATCTTCCGCCAGAAGAGCGATCCCTCTAACAAAAACTACTCGAAGTCTCTCGGCAGATTCGGTGAGTTGAATTCAGAATGGCATCAAATATACCTCCCAAGCCACCAAGATCTCCCCATAAATTCGTTCTAGCGATGGCAACTAACATCAGGTTGGCAGGCTTGAAACTAGTGGAACATGAGAGGGCCCTAATCCTTTTTCTTAAAGGCCAAATCCTATGTATACTACAATAAGAATAGCCAAGGTCCACCATCACGACCTCAAAACCATTCCCAATCTTTTACGTACCCTGCATTGCTCTGAATCAACAGGAGCCTTGGCTGGGCGTGGTTGGTCTTCAATATCTTCCGTGAGCTGATAGCCGTTGTAGGGATATTCAATGTTCTCCGGAACCTGGTCAGGTCTTGGGTTTAATTCAGGTTGGGGTTCTGGCCTTAGATCGGGTGGTGGGGGTGGGGCATATACTTCTGCGCCATTGACCCCGGGGGGTGGTTTGTTGCCGGGGCCTAAAGGCGAAAAATCTTGTCTGGCTGCTTCGCAAAAGCCCATACAAACATCGTAGCTCTTGAATCGATTCCTGAAAGCCATAGAAACAAATGGATTATGTCTGTTATCTTTGCAGTCTGAGATTTTGAAATGTATCCAACTTTGGTAAGATGAAGTCTAAAAGCCAGTCGTCAAAAGTCATGTTAAGTAACAGTTGAAAGTTCATGAAGACATATAATCATTCTTCAAATGCATTTTTAAGGACACATGTCGCTCTAATTTTTTTATAACTTTGAGTTATGGCCAAGCTATGTGATAAAAGTATTTTGGGAAGAGAAAACCATACAATGCGGTCGAACAAACATACTGTAAATCCTGCAACCCCAATGTTTATCAAAGAACGCCAAACAACGAGGTAAGTAAAAAACAACCATTACGCCTTATAGACTTGCTTTAGGATCTTATGGACAAAATAATTGGATGGTATTTCAATTTTGTTCGTGATTATCAGGAATTTTCTATCCTCCCTCGGAAATTTGTTGACCACAACCTCAAAATGAAAACGACGACGAATGGGTTCCGTGATTAAGGTTTTGGGCCTGAAATCTGGTAAGGTGGCCAAAATTGTGAGCTTACATGTTTCCAGCGCAACCGGTGTAGATGAATGGCATACATGTTCCTCGTTCAGGAGAGTAGAACCATCGCTTTAAACTGTCCTCGCAAGGACCGGTATCCATTTCCTGATTGCAAATGGTTTTCTTGGAGATATCCGTGTTGTTTCCACTAGAAAGAAAAATTGGACGTCAACATCCTCAACATCATTCAGTGTCAGGTAGAACAGACTTGAACAAATACGGGCGTACTTCAAGATGGTTAACAAAACAATTATGTGCTCTTTCTCCGGACTATTTTATCTGTTTTCTTGTTTTAGACGGACAATTCAAGAAAGACTAAAATTCGTCAACTTAGTTTGAGACTTACAAGCCATTTTACACACAACATAATCTGAAGAGGGATCGCTTTTCAATATTCAATGCCTATCAGTTTGTAAATAAAAATCATTGAATAATGTCCATTAGTAAACAGGTTTTCTTTTTCATCGGTTCAGAGAAAGGTCAGTCTTATTGTGCTCCAAACGTCAACGAATGTAACTGCGAGAGTTAATTTGATACCAATTTGGCGTCATTGATACTTGTCAAACTTTTTAGCCTTCCGTTTTCTGTTTCTAATTATCAGGGCTGTCCAAATAATGCAAATAAAATTGGCAAAAAATGCAATTGAAAATGGTGCAAAAAATAGGCAAGCAATGCAAAGAAATATAAAAAATAGATGCATTTCGAGTTCAATCTCCTCTTTTTTTTAAAAAAAGCTAGAAGCAAAGTAATGAAACAGCTAAGTGACATGGTAAGCTCAAATTCAAGAACATGTAAGAGGTGCACAAACTTTCTCTATAAGCTCTCTACTCTTCTGAAACATTATAGCAGGCCTTATTTCTTACTTAAAGTGCACCACAAAGCCAAAAGGATAAGGATAAAAGCAAACTAGGTTTGTAAATAAGCTCCTAATACTGTATGTGCTACAAACAAAAACAGTTCGGGTTGTGGCAAAACATTTGTGTTTAAGTTGGCCGTCGGTTGTGTTGCACTTACGAGTAGCATACCATAGGAACGTAAATAAATCTTTCTTTCACAAGATACTTTGGCCAAATACTGAAAATTGTATTTGGAGCAGTCTGTTTTTGAAAGCTCAAAAACGTAATCTGGAACACTTGGGTCATTTAAAGTAAAAAAAAAAGTTAAAAAGTCATTTAAAACAAATGTTGTGAAATGGCAGCAGGAAGCTGGTTTAGTATTTTTTCAGTATTTTTACAGTTTCTAGGCAAAGAGCAAATCAAAGAAAAAATGTCGATACCTTGAGCCAAAATGGTGAGAAATGCAAAAAAATCAAAATGTGCAACTAATGTAGAAAAAATTGGAAAAAGTGAAAAATAATGTATTTGCAGTTATTGAGCAGCCCTACTCATCATTCTCAAATTATTTGAGATCACTGAATCCTCCTCTCCTCCTATTAGTCACCTTGACGCAGTAATTCCAATAGTCCCAATGGATTCACGAATGTACTCCCAAAAGACTATCTGACTCCTGCAAAGACCGCCTTATCTCTCCCTCCACCCAAGTTAACGTGTCCAATACCCACCCAACCAAGAGTTCGTCCAAGACCACACAAATGGTTTCACACTCCTCTTGGGAACTGAATCGATTTCCATTGCCTTCACAGCCGCCGAAGGCAAACTCCTTGCATTTCCGCACATTCGCGTCATAGAACCATTTCTTGAACCGACCCAGACAAGGCCCAATGTCTTTGGGCATGCTGCACACATCTTGGTTCTTGAATCGGCCGCACTGGCGATCACATTGCTCCTCTGTTGTGAATCGATTGGCGTTGCCCTCACAGCCGGAATACGTGAAGGCCGCGCATTGGCCTTCTTGCCCAGTAAAGTACCAATTGGGAACCTTGTCATCGCAGGTGCCTGGAAACATTAGCGGGAGTTTTTTAGATAAAATAGATCTGTTTGGTTGCTAAGCCACCTTCCTTGGCCATTATGGTGGAAATGGGAGGTTTTTTTTTTTCAAGAATTGGGGAATTGAAAAACAACAGATTGAAAGAGGATCGTGTTTGTTGGAAATGTGGAAAACTAGGAGAATTGACGGTTTGGGGCTTTCCAAATGAACCAATCCAAAACATTTGAAGGATGTGGGAAACCCAAACAATCGAGGGTCACCTTTGATGGTTTCTTGGGCAAGATCGCGTTATTGATTCCCTCGATTTTTTACGCTTGGATTGGCCAGCCGTGTTCAAGGTGAAATTATCTTTTTCATCTTTCCTCCGATGATCTGATCAATCTTTTAATAAACTACATGCCTTCTTATCTCAGAGCCTCTTGAAGATTGTCAGATTAAGATTTTTTGGGAAGAAGCTTACATTATGATGCTGGCAAAGAAGTTCATTATGTGATCTACTTTGTTAAGGGACAGTGCATCCCCTCAGATCAGGATTAGTCTTCTCCTCTCATTCAACGTTCAGACTAATCAGCCCAGACCGATTTTCGTCCTAAATTGCTCTTTATTAAAAGTCAACTTGAGATTCCGAAACGACCTTAACAACTTTGAGGAGAGCGTAGGAGCAAAAGAAATCGAGAGAGATTCCATACCACGATCGATGGGCAAATTACAAATGTCCACCAGAGATCCCTGAGGTCCAACGTTGGTTGGACGAAGGTTCTTCCCAGGACCTCCACGTTTGCAAGCGGCCTCGCAAAATTGCCGGGAAGCAAATCGATTCCGGTTTCCTTGGCATCCACCTGAAATTGAAATGTCGCTTTAAAACAGAGGAAGCGAAGATGTCGACTACCTCCGAGACTTATTGAGCAGTTCTTTGACAAGATATCAAGGTACTTCATGAAGTGCTTTTTCCTTCTTTTGATGGATGTACGTATGCCCGCCCCCCAAAAAAATGATAATTGCAATTGAGAATATTGAAATAATTCATTGATTCATTGTACGGAGAAAATGATTTATTTTTATTTTGACAAAAATGTTTGTTTTTAATTTGTGGAAATCAGGCAAAATAAGTTCCGAAAACATGAAAATGAATTACATTCAGGCGAAAAATGTTGGAATTTACTTGCTTATTCAAATGTCTTAATGACTTTTAAGATAAGAAAAAATATTCGAATTGTTTTTCACGAGCTTCTTCCTTTTTGAGTTAAGTCTTGTCTTTAAATCAATGAACAATTCCATTTCAAAGCAGATTCATATCTGCAACTTCTATTGTAGGTGAGGTTCAAATCATGAATGGTTTGTAAAATCAATGCCATCTTTGTCTGCATATAACCTACGGCATAATTCTTAAAAAAAAGTAGAATACACCTTCAGCTACTTATCAATTCCCAACAAAACATTCATTCCTACGAAAAGATGGTCAGAATAAAGAACCTCGCTAGAAATGGAAGCATTGCAATAACGAGATAAATGAATGCCTTTTTCATGCTATTTTTCGGAAAAATTATATTTAAAAAAAAAACTCATTTTAATCCGAGAAAAGCTTTTTTGCCTAAAAAGGACCAAAATAGTTCAAAACTTAATTTGACCTGATAAACTATCTTTCCAACCGCTGGTACTGTCATATCTAGTAGGTGGAACTGAAAGACAGTAAAAACTGGGAGGGAAATATTTCGGGTTTTAGGGAAGTGAAAAATTGATTGGGAGCCATCTTCTTATTTTCTTTTTTCTGCATTTTTTCACTTTCTTCCATTTGTACATTTTTCATCCATTTTTCAATTTGTTCGTTTTCTGTTCCTCCTTTTCAGATTTTTATCTTAATTTCTTTGCCATTGCAGGGTGACCAAATCGAGAATAAAAAGAAACAGGTGCCCTAATTTTTTTGCCAAACAGGCAGGTTTAAATGCATTAGACTAAGTGGAAGGTCCGAAAAGTTTTAAATCAAAATAGCTCGTTGAAGTCTGCTTCAGTTTCATTTTTTCATTCAATATTTGAACGCAAGAACATAATTCTACAATATCGTGCTTGTATGAGCTATGACATCTTACGATGGAAATATCGCTATAATCTGCTCATTTTATTTGGGGGGCGTTGTCCTAACCTTCAAGGCCCAAAGGCTACTTGAATGTCCGCTTTCTCGGTCAAGAGTACAAGCTCAACCAATGGAATGTGGTCCAAATCCTTAGACCTTGACAGTTTTTCGTCCTTTTTCGTAACGTACAAAAGATTATTTTACATCAAAGCTGAAAGTACATATGAAGGTTCATGTTCTCGACCTTTTTTGCTTGTTTTCTTTCAATTGAACTTCTGAACGTTAATCGCACACTCAAGATTTGAAATATTTGCATGTGTTTCGAGTTTCGTTTGAATTTGACAAGCTCCTTCAAACCTGAACCTTCACGTCAGTCAATGAAGCAAATATGAATATGCTAACGAGAACTTCTGATTTGGTTGTACTCTTCCTCTCATCAAAAAAATTTGCGATTGCAAATTAGCAATCCAATTTGGAACCTTCGGTAAAACTAATGGTGCCTGTCAGATGTTTCCCATAGGGGTTGTCAAGTGACCGCGTTCATGAACAACTGACGTTATTCCATGGAGCAGATTCAAAAACAACATGCCCAGCCAAACTGTATTGTGCATGCATTGAGTTTCATTGCTCCTTGGGGATTTAAATTTGATTCAGCCTTCAAGTCAAAGACATTAGATACAACGTTACTGTGCTTACAGCGACAGATTGATATTCATCTCACGTTGAATTGAGTACACAATTATCAACGCACTGAACGGTCTCCATCTCAAACCCCTCCTTAAAGACCACAAGCCTGAAAGCGAAAACGACCAAAATAAGCCCCCAATTATTGACAAAAAAGGCTGTAGCATCCAGTCTCTAGCTGTCTGTCACGACTGTCAACTTCGTCTATGTTCTTGAATATCTGTTTGTCACTTCCATTTCAGGCAGATGCTTTTATTGATACAGTACAAAACCATATCTATGGTCTTATTGGCCTTGATGCACTAACGTACGCCAGGTTTATTCTTTCGAACTCTAGTCACTTACCTTGGCATATAAAACGCAATGTAAATGTATTTTATTGTATTATTGGGACAAAACAAAGCCCACTGTTCAAGTTATTTTGTGTCTGTCCAATGTCAACCTGTCCAATTTGGAGTCAAAAAAATGCACTCACTCATTTTTTCAATTCCTTTAGTGTCCTTGAAAATAGAGCGAGTGTCATTTATTAGGAAAGCCTCATGCTTGTGAAAAATGAGGTAGACATGGGCTTGTGAACCCACCACATTTTTTGCCAATAGGCCTTGGTTTTAAAGCTAGAAGTGATCCCTTGGCGTTGAGGATAATTCCGTGTATAGGTTGTTTGAAAACCTTAAAAAAACAATAGCTTTCAAAGGTTTACAGATTCTGCAAGCGTGACATTCAATCGGTTTCGATCGTAGTCAAAATATTTTGAGCTCGAAAATATCCATAACGATTTTGATGGAGTACCTTTCCGGTACCTGCCGTTTCGTGAGAAAGAAGGTGACCAGATTCTCTTTTGTACCACTCTACATAAGTTCTATAATCAAGACCAATTCTTCCTTTTTTGTCTTTGAATCATTTTGTGAGACACTATTGGCTCCGGGAATGTTTCTGTTTTGGTTTGTTTTAAGAGAATAAGCAAACCATGAAAAGAGCCTTCTACACCGCATGCAGTGATTACTCATTAATCATTGATTAATGAGTAAAGAAAGCACGAGACATTTCTGGTAAGTTCTTTTCTCTTTTCTAAGGAAATTGTCTTTGATAAGTTATTTCTTCGTTCCAAATTGGAATGATGGGGAACCTTTTGGTGGTCTGTTGTCACCAAAGACGATCACAATAATGAAAAAGAAGTTAATTACCAGCCACAAAGAACCTGACTGGACACGCTATTGTGGGAACATCAATATGAGATAGAAAGAGCAGGATCCTAGCTCATCAAAAGAGAGACGTCTCAAAAAGACATCCTCAATGTTTGCTAGTTGTGGAGGCCTCTCTTTTTTTCTGTTTTTCTCTATCGCTTCAAAATGCTAGATCGTTAAACAAGGTTCCTCAAAGACGCCCTCTACAATTACTGTCTCCATATTTTGTGTTTACAGACATACTTTGGCGAAAAACGTTGTTCTGTTTTAGTTACTTTTTGGACACCAATCTCCTAGTTTAGAATTCGAGCGACATGTTTCATTGTAGTACTCATCTCTTAAAAGTCAATTGTCTATATTGAATATAGATAAATATATGTGAAATATTTCGGAAGCCAAATCCAGAAAAAGTGGTTGAGTTGATGAAACTCAATTTCCACTGTGGCGCTTTCCAGGGCAATCCTGATTTCTTTGGATACAAGTCTGACCTTAGGCTTACTCATTGCATTTCTGTAGTGTTTTCACATCCTGCCTGAAAGTAACACTTTGAGCCCACATTTTACTACATATCCGTACGGTCAGTTCTCGGACCCTTCAATGAACTGATTTGTGCCTTGTCCACAGGTTTCGTCAGTCTAGCTCTGGTAGCACTTGTTTAGTGTGGATTGATGAGTTTTTCGCTTGATCTACCCAAGAGCTTGTATATGTATGCTTTTCTGTTCCATTGATCTGTTCAACGTTGACGGATCAATTGTTTGGGATCACACTATATCTTAGATTGAGCATGTATTTTAATTATATATACTTTGAATATTTTTGAATAAGCTGTGCCAATTTACCGTTATTTTACTTTTGTACATTCTTATGCTAAACTTTCAAGCCTCTGGACAAGGCAAAAAAATCTTTTTACATTGATATGCTGTAGACCTTAAAATCCGAAAAGACAGAAGCAATTAACTATCGAACCTTTTTAGTTATCTAGTACTATTGACTACAATCTTAATTTGGTTTCACAGGATTACTCGATTAGGGCGAAAATTAGCATGGCCTTAGCTGACATTAAATTTGTTCTGTTCGTCAAAATGATGTCTCAGCCTCATATTCAATCACTCAGGCATGTTCATTCAAGTGCATCGTTCGACCAAGTTCAAGTTAATTCTTAATAGCAAAACTGTTTTTAAAAAGAAGGCATATCTGGCATATCTGGATGGTATTACCATGGCCCCACTAATGATAATAATCAAAATTCCGCTCATCCATCTATGCCAATGCATTCATTGGTTCCTCCTCAAACAGTCTTTGTTTATTAAACGGTCATGAACTCACCCCAATCGAACGTGAAACAATCGTCCTTCTCCTTGTCGTACCAGAACTGCTCTTCTCGACCTCCACATGGACCCACAATCTTGGGAAGTTCGCACACATCTTGGCTGGGCTGGCAGGACATTTCACAAGCCTGTCGAGTGAGGAATCGGTTTCCATTGCCTTTTTTACCCTTGTAGTCGAATTGCTCGCATATTCCTTGGGAACTGTCATAGAACCATCGCTTTTGAGCTTGATCCCCGATCCCTGCTTCCTTGGCCAAGAAGCAAAATTCCGACTTGAATTCCTCCTCTATTGGAATACTGAAGTCCACAGAGCATCGGCTTTGGCATTCGTCCATGGTCTTGAAATTGTTCTTGTTCCCCTCACAGCCTCCAAAGTAGAACAACTTGCAAGTTCCATCGACGGCATCGAAAAAGTATCGTTCCAGGTAATCCCGACAAGGACCAGCCTCCTCAGGCAGTTGGCAGACATCGGCCGAGAGAAATTCCGCCGGGCAGGATTTTTGACAATCGTCCAAAGTGTCGAAACGGTTTCCATTGCCCTCGCAACCTCCGTAGTAAAAGGGCATGCAACGCTTTTCGAAATTATCGAAGTACCTAGAGTAGAAAATCAAAAATGACGCAATCAAATTTTGAATAAGGTTTTGTTGGGCGGAGAGAGCCATTTTTGAAGTTCCTTGACTTTTGTTTTTCTTAATGACGTTTTAGTGCAGTGTTCGTATTTTTTCAAATAATGGTATTAAGGACTCAAAATAGATCAGGATTGTTTTCATGCCAACAAATACAAGAAAAGAAGAAACAATGAGGCTTGAATTGGGTTCGGTTGGACCTCACCATATTACCAAATGACTAATTAAGAAGAGTCTGGACAAACTTTCCTTATAGTAATATGATATTTGCATTATGTTTTATTAAGTCATGCGTCCTCAACAATATCTGCCTGTCTAAATACGACATCCAGATCAGTAAAATAGTCCACGGGGGCGAAAGTGTGGATTTACATAACAGCTGTTGCTCTTAACCAATGTAGATATTTTCGTAGCCATCCTTGGCGTCATACTTGTGGACATTCAAAATAAAGTGAACCAATGATTCAATGATGGGAAAGTCAACCTCGAGGGAATTGCTTCCTCCTTCAGCCACTATTTTCCGCCACGTGGTCGAGAATATCTTTTTTGTGATTTCTCGTCCAATGCACCTCCTCAAAAAGACAATTCGACTTTGAAGGTATTTCTGCCACTTTCTGCCACCATATCCTGTTAGGTGGTCGAAAATGGATTTTCACGATTTTCCATCCCCGGCTCAAGTCATTTGGGCTGGATTTCCTCCTTTGGTTACATAACAACCATCAACAGCCTTCATTTGGCTCTTGTAACCCAGACCATCGTTGGAACACGTACATTTACTTGCCTTTCCATTCCTTCATTCAATTAGGTTCATCAATGGGTATTATAAAAGTACTCCTTCGGTTCATATACTCAGACTACGTAACGGATTGACCTCGTCCCAAGAATCTGGACTGTCCACTTCTCCTTCCTCATTCAAGAATTAATACTTGGCTGAATCAATCAGCCAAGTACTTCGATCTCGTCTGGTCCAATCAATATGGTTTTTTTTCTTCCTATTTTACTAAAGTCAACGTGTAGTACATACCATTTCGGTTGATTGTCTTTGCATGGTCCGGGACTCCTGGGCAAAAGACACGCATCTCGAGAGGTTCCAGTCTCCTGGCAGCTATTCACACATTCTTCTTGAGTAAGGAACGCATTCATATTGCCTTTGCAACCACCAAAGGTGAATTCTTCACATTCTTCTATCTCCTGGTTATAGCCCCATCTGAAAAATTAGAAACCAAAATGTTATCTATTATCATAACACATTCATATGAACTAAGAAAGGTGCTCAGTGAGTTCGTGTAATGAAAGTCACTTCTAGGTACCCGTCAGAAGATAAGATTACGTTGGGAATTCAGGGTGGGTCATTTTGAACTTAAGTTTCTTTTTCAAAATTACTCCTTAAGAGACTTGGATTAACTGGCGTCCCCCTTTGCGGCTATGAAATGGTGGGGAATTGAAGAATGCACTTGTAAATGACAATACAAGTGGAACTTTCTTGGTTACATTCTGTCACGTCATTGCTTTAAGATTTGGCACGAAACCACCGTGACAGCTGCTTTTGTAGTAATTCCCCACTGTCATTGTTGTTCTATTTCCGCCTAATAGAATTCTAACATCAAACCAACAGCCTGATCCAATAAACATGGAATTGAGGCGGCGATCAAGGACAGATGGGATCCACGTGGGTGTTCCGATCCTTGAAGGACGTTCTCTAACGCATTTATTTTGAGAGGGGATAAGAAAAAAAAGCCATCACTCAGCGAACATGCTGACGATTGGCTATTATTACTTTAAGGCCCATTAACGACGCAAGGAATCGTTTCCTGAATAAAGATTGGCCTGATAACTGAGTTGTTCCCCACCATTGCCCAAATCATGTTCCAGAAGGTTTTTTCTTATTTTGTTCATGCAGCTGAAGGACTTCTCCATTCATGGATGCGAAATTTGTGAACTACGTAGAAACTATGTTATGAACTCCCTTTATATGTGTCTTTTTTTAGCTTTACTTGTCATCATGATTTTTTTTTGCTTTATGCATAAAATTTGGAAATGTTCCTTTTTTCAATCCTTAAAGCCTTATTTCAAGGCGCATTCAATATCAATTGTGGAGCTAAATAATAGTCTAAAAAGCACTCCTTGGCGCCATGACATAAAAAGGGAAACCATTGGCAAAGAAAATATATTTCTGCAAAGATATTTGAAAATTTGTAATTCCTTTGCCACTTGATTTCAAGTCCACTGAAAGGGGGTTGGTTTTGACTTAACAAAGTTTTGGAGAGGCAAAGTTAATCAGATTAGCCACAAAAGGAGGTAATAAATTCGTCCATATTGTCTAATAAAAGGATATGTTTTCGATGCTAGGTTCCTGTAGTAAGTGTAATTTGATTGGGACAAAGGGCGACGTAAAAGTGACTTTGAGATTCCAGATACCAAGTTTACTTTAAGATAATGTTGCGATGGTTTGGTAAATGAATGTAGCGCCATCTTATTTTTTTAGGGATCATGTGTTCTTTTATGACTTGAAATCATGTTACGTTATTGAATCATGATATTCAAACCCAACTTTTTGTCTAAACGTCTAACAATTAAAAGGATATGAGAAGGGCCTTTTGCTTCCAACCCCTGCAAAAGTTATTGCAATCTAAATTTGTCAAACTACTTGGTTCAGCTCAAAAACCTGCCAATGAAAAATAAGCAGTCAAGGTAATCATGACATTTCTGGCATAAATTTGAATTGCTAGCGGTAGTTTTACATTCTGAGTAGAAACCTCAAATGTAAGTTGTCATGCAAAGGTTCTCTTCTGGCTCATGACATTGAATAGGTTTGAGTGAGTTCTGGATACTTTTTGGGTGTAGCAAAATATTCCTCAACCCATGCAAACCAGTGTTACCAGAGGTTAAACCAAAGAAAGCACAAATTAGTTATTTCAAGCAATGCAAAAAGAGAAGGTTTATGTTCAAATTATGATTTTCATCCAAAGTGGAAAAAACTCAACGGAAACGGAAGGAGCAAGTCTAAGTTCAGTTTAACAACAAGAAATGAGAAATGTTGGGAGTACCCTGACTCTGTATCTTGGATGAGAATCAAATAAAAATGATAGACCATTAAGTTTCCTGAGCTTGTGACGTCTCATTACAAAGCAATGTTTCCGAAATTGATCATCTCAAACCAGAGTGGCCTTAAACTTACTTTGATGATTGTCAGAGATGGTTTTTGATCATCAAAACTAATCATGACTTGCACAGATGTTCTTTATGAAGAGCAAATCCAATAGAAATGCTCAATCTTTCATATAGATATCAATCTCTTAACTATTTCAAATGAAAAAATATAAATATATGAGGAGAACATAAGTACAGTCACCTATTGCAAGTTAGTGCAAAAATTACTCTCCTTTATTCAAAACCATGAAACACATTTTCCTTAAAAAACAAGTAGACACCGGTTGACAATTCGCCAATGTTTGAACGTTTGAGTAGAAGTTAGTTGCTTTGAAATATCAATTCAGTAGCAGGCTTAAACTGAATATGTTAGTGCTCTTGTGCTAAAACTTAGCCAACGCATTAATTTTGTGTTTTCTCGTGTACTAAGTTTATAAGTCTCAAAGCTATTGGCATAAACGTTTGATTAAGTGCAAATTGACACACACGAATTTTTTCACTGTCACTCCTAGGATTTCCGTCCAAGTGTAGAGAAGTCCATGTTCAAACTGAGTTGAAGCGAATTGAAGCGAAAGTCAATTGAACGGCTTTATTCAATGCATCTGATATTATCAATTTTAGTTTTGGATTAAAATCAAAATGTACGCTCACAACTCCTCTCAGGATTGATGTGTTCTATTACAAGATTTTGCAGGGATATGGATTAGTGTGACTCTCAATTAACACTCGAAAATGGAATCGCCCTAATTGTGAGGAGAAATGTTCAATCTTGTTGGTCAACTTTGGCTCATCTTCTGAGAGGTGATTCTAAAGAATATGATTGTCATTACATCTCGTGTCTTAAATTGCAATCGATGCGGCAAATGATTGTTGGAAAAGAGAACTGTGGGCGTGAAGTCCCCCATTTCCCTGGCAAGTTAATGGTAAAGACAATCCAATCTTAGTGATGTTAGGAACGAAAGCGTTTGATGTTATACACCATGGCCTTGGTTACAAGACCAAATGATTCCAGTGCCGAATTTTTCGGTTCAAAGGTCCTTGAAGCAACCACTCTTCGATGACGTCACGGAGGGGGCATTTATCGGTTTAGGCACTACTTGCTAAGGTGTTGTAAAAAATGTCATTCCAATTTTCTTTGAAAGGAATGATTTTTTCAACGTCGTGTTTTAAAAACTGCAATATTATCTAATTAGACTTAGTGTTTGTCTTTAAAAGTATCTTGTCTTTTTAGATATTGAGTTATTGACTTCCCAAAAATTGGTTGTGACGTCATCGTGCCAAGCATAAGTCACTATCCTTTGTGAAGAACTGCATTCTTAGACAATCCCTCTGGTTTGATAGTCGATCAGAGGTGTAATGTTCGTGTTTCCTCCATCGGAATTGTGAACGAATCTATATCATTATCCCGTGAGTACAGAAAATTCCTTTTCCAAACGTATCCAGTTTCATTGGATCGTCCACTCACTCAATTTCCCTTCAAGTCCATTTATGATTGAACCTTTTCCCACCTTCCTCCAACCAAAAGCAACACTGTCATAACGCTAAAAATATTAATGACAACAGGTAAAGAATCTCCCGAAAAAAGTTAACTTGTACTATCAAATCAAGTCTTGTTCCATCCCTTGAGAGGCCTATCCTAGTTTGAACCATATAGGCTTATTAAATCAAAACATGGAATATTCTTTATGACCAATACGTAGAGATTGAATTTAGCTTTGAGTGTGTTTGAGAATATAAGCGTGGCCAGAAAAACGTAGAGTGCTCCATGAGGTTTCTCAAAAACAATTGGATCTAGCAGACTCGTGGAACACTCGGCATGTTTTCCATCAGTCTGTCTTTTACCTGGTAAAGTTGCCTGCACAAGGTCCCTCCTTAATTGGCTGCTGGCATTTGTCAGTGAGAAATTTGGTGAGTTCTCCGTCTTCTGCGCACGTGGCTTCGCATTCTTCCTTCGTCTCATACTTGTTCTTGTTACCCAGGCAACCCCCATAGATAAATTGCTGACAGGTCTTGCTATCTGCATCGTAACCAAATCTGGGATAATACCCTTCGCAAGGCCCAGGCACTCGAGGCAAAGGGCAGGCCTCTTTGCCCTCGGGCTCCACACACACCTCATTGCATAAGTCTTTGGATTCGAAATTGTTTCCATTGCCGTCATCGGAACCTCCACCGTACCAAAATCTGTTTGCCAAAAGAAACCAATTTATGCACGTACATAGCACAACACATGGGAGCGAAATTGGCTCTAGCTACTGGTGCTTACCTGGAACAGCCTCCGTATTCCATATCAAAGAACCAACGTACAGTAAAGTTTCGATCTGTTCCTCGATCTTTGGGCATACTACATACATCAGCCGTGGGAATGGGTAAGGTGGAATTGCAGGCCTCGAAGTTTTCTCCTTCAGCATTTTGCTCCCCATCGGGACAACAGCCAAATTTGGAGGCCACACAGCCACAGCCTTCAGCATCTGGACCATCGGCCGGGGTGCGACGATCTTCACAACAACCAAATTCCGTGTCTTTGCACGTACATCCCTCCTAAAACCCCAAAAAAGTCACGTTCCATTGGAAGGTTATGCCGATGCTGTATTCCATCATGAATCAAAGTCACCTGTCCAGGGCCTCGAGCGATGGAAATACCATCGGGACAACAACCATATTCATAGGTGTGGCATGGACAGCCTTCAAAATTTGGACCCTCAGCGGGTGAGAATTGGTCGGGGCAACAACCGTGATCCGTGATTTGACAGCCGCAACCCGCGAAATCGGGTCCACGAGCCGCAGTGAAGTCGTCGGGACAGCATTTGAACTCGGTGAATTCGCAACCACAACCCTCTTGATTGGGTCCCTATTTTGAAATGGTGGTGGAACACGTTAAAAAAAAAAGATTTGCGAAGAGAACTGTCGAAAACAAGATAAGTGAGAGGATGCATCTATACGGGAACAAAGTTTTTGAAGCTTGTTTTTTCCAACATGATATAATATGTTCGTGTTTTATGAGGGTTCCAGGCGTGAGAATGTTGTTCGAACTTGAATACAGTACGGTATGTTTGCTTTCCTCTGCAACAAATGGCTCTCTGTTTGTGCAGGTTTCCTAATTTCCTCATGTTCTATTGATGTACTCATTGCAGTGTTCTATAGCTGATGCACATATTAGATGTTGGAGAAGCTAATCATTGAATTAAGTCTGGAATGCTTGAGGTGACAATCTCAATTCCCAGCACAACAGGCATTTTAGGAGAACATAGCCATAAAAGCGGAAAGTGGTATATATTCGCTCTCATATACTTTATCAATATCAATCGGAACATTTTTTCTAACATCAGTCCTTTAAGGCAATTCAAACAAAATAGGGGTATAAATCGATGATGATATGCCCTGAACGCAAAATACGATCCACCGATCATGCACAGCGTTACCAGCGCCGTTTTTCTCGGGCAGCCTCGGCCTAATTTTTCGAGGATAATTGACCTGGTCCGACGTGTTCGTTTCGTACTATTTTCTCTGGTCACTTGACGAGGTAGCGAAAGGCTGGAGGTTGCGTTGGTTGGTTATACTAAGACTCTGGAGATTGTGCCCAAACAACTCATATTTCACTACATAGCAATTAGTTATCACTTCTTTATTACTGATCTCCATAGTCTCATATCTCAAAAAACGAAAATGAGAGGTTGCGCATTATCTTTCTGAAACTTGAGGAGCATACTTGTGAGAGCGGGCCTGTTATTGCTTCTTCTTCTTTTCTGTTCATGAGCTCAGTAATTGCTTCCCGTGTTTGAACGAGTTTTCTTGGACCATCCAACAAGATAAGCTTTGTTATTATATTGAAAATAAGCACTGAATGCTTTTTTGTAAATCTACATGAAGTTTTTCGCGAATCTTCAATAAGCTATTTCGATCTACATTTAACTCAGGTCAATGTTGAGAGGTGCTTAAGCTATTGCTTGGGCACAACCTTTTTGATCCCATCAGCTACACGTTTTGTCCAGCAAATTGGGCAGTATATCAGATGTGTAGATATCTGTGCGATCATGTTGCCAGGGTCACTAATTGTATATATGACTCGGACACATCTTAACAAAAAAGTTGTTGTTCAATATGAAATAATTGGCTCAATTTGCCCTACATGTGTTAAAAAGCTAACTCTCAAAGCACTCTGACCTGAGGAAAGTAAACCAGTCACGTTTTTGTTGAGTATATTTCTTTTCAAATTGACTGGAGCCGATGAATTAGAACTTCCCCTCATCAGATGCACTAATTGGAAAGAATATTTTCCCATCTAGACCTGACTAATCAGGATACTAGTAAATACAGATTGACCTTTCGGGCTGATAGATCAGCACCCTCAGGTTTGTATTCGTTTCCTTTAACAATATCTTCCAACCTTCACAACGTCTGTGAATGCTTTGGTATCATAAGGAAATCTTTCTCTTCTGAAACTACCTATAATGAATGGTTCTTTTAACGAGCTGTGTACTGCCAATTGTCACTCTGTTCAAGATCATTAAAAGGTCAGTTTTACGGACGTCTTCAAACATGGACTGTTGCATTTCAGCAGACATTAATCATTTCCAATGTTGGAGGCCTCACTTCAAATGAGCTTCCTGAAAAGCCTGATGGCTTCATGTTGAAAATTAGTGTCCAAGCAAAAGCTTCTTGTTCCCAAGGGGCACACAGCTCATTGAATTGTGTCGTGCTTTTTGAAGGGATCTTGGAGTATATGCTTAATCGGCTATTCTTGCCAATCTGGCCGCAAAGGTCGGACTTAAACCTTCAAAAGCACTGAGTTGATGCAAGGCCATCAAAGTGTCACAATTCTTGTTGCAAAGTGGCAAGTAAATAGTCCGTATCTAAAGAAGTCCATGGTCAGTATTAAATTAGTTGCTCCACTCAAGAGCTTAACTTATTGTGCTTTCAGACCGGAAAATAGGTTGCGGAACAACCATATCCTTTATCTAAAGTCGGACCCATAAGATACTTACTTCAGCCGGGCTAACGTTGTCCTCGCAACAGCCAAATTTGGTGGTCAGACAACATCCTTCCTTATTGGGTCCATGTGCCGGATTAAGTAGGTCGTCGCAACATCCCCAAAGGGAGGCCTTGCAAGGTGTTGCATCCTCACAGCCTTTGAAGTTGGGACCCTTGGCCTTGGTCAACCCATCGGGGCAACACCCATGCTCCTACGGAAAGAACCTTGGAACCATTTATCAATGAACAAGTGTCTCCTTCTTAAACAGGCTCACCGTCAATGTGCAGTCTTTGTAACCTCCATCGGTTCCGTTTTTACTTGGACAGCCTTCAAAGCTCGGTCCTAAAGCAGCATTTTCCATATCGGTACAGCATCCAAATTCCGTCTTCTCGCAAGAGTCGCACATCCAAACCTGGTCATAAATCATCGGTCAAACGTGGGATCCGTTCCAATTTTGAGTGCATGTAAGTGGAACTCGATATAAATCAATACGTACCTCCTCGGGGCACTCAAAGCACCCTTGGTTCTTGGGGCCCTGAGCAAATGTCCGAGCATCGGGACAACATCCGAAGGGTCCATTCTCACATAGCTTATTCTCGTCACAACCTTCACCATCGGGTCCAGAGGCTCTTGTCTCTCCATCAGAGCAACATCCAAATCTATCAATTGGAACAAAGGCCAAAATCGTGTGAAAGATTGAAACACCCACGCATAAGAAGGGCTTGATAGGAGAGGAAGAACTTAAATAAAGGTTGATTAGAGTCAAGGCTGGCCTTTGAAGACCGATGAAAACAAAAAGGAGATGGTTTTATAAAAGAGGGCAAATTAATGACATCTTTTCATGACCTTCACAACTAGTCGGCTCAATTTCAAGACCATTTTCCTCAATCGAAGATTAGCCGTCGTTCGATGAAAATATCAAATTTTATAGTTGAGCTCTACTAAGGTCAAGGAAAAGCCACTTTTTTTGTTTTTTCTTGTTATAGTAGAAACGTTGAGAAAAAGTTCAAGCCTCTTGAAATGGTTTAATGAAGATAACAACGTAAAAGTCAGATATTTATTCCTGTAACGCGAAGCGGATCTTTTTCAAATCAGTCCATTCCTTAAAGTTTGAGAACTTGTAAATTCATTGCCATTAAAAGGTCAACAAGATGCTAGCTTAAAACGTTGAGATACCGTGGGATAAAGGTCAAAATGTAGTGTCATAAATTGCGGTAATTCTGAACAAAACAAATGGAACCAGCAATCATTCACCTAAAACTGCAATGCATTAACTAAACATATCATGGTCTTTGATTGTTTCTTTCTCCTAAGCTCTCTTCTGCCTTTCTTGAACCTTCCCCAGCACAACAAAGGCTATCTTACATAGCACTAAAATTGAAACCTTCCCACGTAATTGGACCCAAATTTTTTTGGATCCTTCAACCCCATCCCATTGCAACAAGAGAAAACGAGTGTATTGTGCTGTCAAGTGTGATATAACGAAGGCTGTCAAGACTTACAATGTTAGGTCGCATTGAGACGGAGGGCAGCCTTCAAAGGCGTTGCCTTCAGCCGGTGTGGCTCCATCATGACAGCAACCAAAGCGAGAATCCTCACAAGTCTTGACT
This sequence comes from Tigriopus californicus, assembly GCF_007210705.1. NCBI lineage: Eukaryota > Metazoa > Arthropoda > Copepoda > Harpacticoida > Harpacticidae > Tigriopus > Tigriopus californicus. The sequence goes on from NC_081442.1 coordinate 2,038,697, forward strand.
TCTTCGCAGCCTTCACCAAAGGGCCCTTGAGCTGCGTGGAAGTTGTCTGGACAGCACTTGTAAGTGGAATTGGCACAAGGCTCAATGGCTTCAGGTTTGCAACGTTTCTTGAAGCCAGCCAAATCTTCAGCCGTGATTGCGTCAGGATCTTTGGATGGAATCAAAAATGAGTGTGTGAGTTATTGGGAGTTGGTCTTGGATACAAGGTTTTCAATCTTGTGATTTGGTATCCGGGGTGCAATGTAATAAGTAGGAAGTAAGGTCAATCATTTTCTTTGTGTTTTGAATCTTGTTAGATTTTGAACAAAAGCCAAACTCAAAAGGACCTCTGGGGAGCTTCACATCAAGCTGCATTTCGAAGGCTCAAAGGGGCACCCCCATAGGGGGCATTCAATCATTGGTTTGGGTTTAAAGTAAGTGTACGAAAGTGCTTGTTGAACCATTACCATTAGTGAAGTTGCCTCACCTTCCTCCCCGGATCCCTCCGCTTCCTCATCAGCCTCAGTGCTGTTTCCCTTGGGACCTAGCGGAGAGCCCTCACCGAAAATCCATTCATCGGCATAATACTCCTTGCACTCGTCTTCTGAAAGATATCATCACATTTCCCGATCATCAATGGATCGGTTAAATTAATTTGCTATTCTTTGTTAATGAAAGTCACGTAATAATGAAAAGACAAAAGTTAAACTATGAAGAATCCAGTCAGATCTTTCATCTGTACTTGTTGTTAGCACTTTTCAGAAGGGAGCCAGAGGGGACCAAATTGAGGATAGAAACATATCGGCGACCATCGATATCATTGCTATGTTTCTTATTGGCTTAAAAGCAACAATGTCATGAAATTGGACAATTACGATCTCTCATATAATTAAAGAGTAATAAACCCAAGTATTTTGCCCTTTGGTAATGTAGTATCTGCTCTATGTTCCTGGTCCATGACCTGATTTTGGAAGCTTTCAGTGATTAAATTTGGCCGTCAAAGACCATTAAAGATTGTCGCTCGACGCAACACGCCATAAAGCATTGAATAACATGCATTAATCAATGAAAAATCCTCCTGGACGTGCGCATATAAAAAGGGGCTGTGCTAGGGAATGTAACGTCAGCATGAACGATAGGTTGGGGTGCTATATTTTAGATGACAAAGTCTGCTCCTTTGAAGTTCGGAGACCAAAATTAGGAACATTTGCAGCCTTCAATATGTCTAAAACCTTTTGCCGAAAAACTAGCCGTGACATGACCCATTTTTTTAATACCTCGAACCGAACAAAAGGACAAAAACATGTTAGGCCAGGCCCTATTTTCTGCAATGTCGTACACGTTTTTAAATACACTCCAGTAGGGTTAAATCTAATAGACAGAAAGATTTGAGCCCTATTTTTGCAGACAATGAGGAAAAAAGCATATCTGACAAAGCGAAAGTAATATCGTTTGTTGGAGTACTTTTCAAATCAAGAAAGCAAAAGTTATTATTTTTTTTGCGGTATTTTGATATGTGATTCAAAAAAGGCCGTGATATACCTCTAAACATGCATTCAGATATTTACAGCAGAACTCTTCTTTTGTTCTCCTAATTTTCAAAAGTGCACCTACATGCGGTCATGATTTCGTTTTGACAAATTTTGATCCATCCCAACCGTGTGCGCCTACACCTCGCTTAATTTAAAAGATGAAAGTTGAAAGATTCTCCAACCAATTACCAGCGAGATCCTCAGCTCCTTCCTCTTCGGGAGATTCACCGTCACCACTGGCCTCCTCGCAGTCGTCCTTATTACAATCATCTTCTTCAAAAGGCTTGAGATCGCTGGGGCATTGATCCGGAGCCACAGGTTCATCATCCTTGATACAGAACACCTTCCTTCTCTTCTGACCGCCTCCACAATCCTTGGAACAAGGTCCCCATTGGCTGGCCAGCCACGTTCCAGTGCATTCGTCCGTGCCCTCGCAAGGCTGTTCCATCTCATACCTTAGAATAAAAGTTAATCAATGATATAGAGCTTCAAAAAGCGCAATATTGATATTAGAGCCATAGAAAACCATAACTAGAATGCTTAAGTTCAACAGGAGCTGTACCGCATGAGAATGGTTTCAGGTCAGCTGACGGTGGTGGAAATGGGACAAAGATATTTCGTTAAATCTCGCTTCAGGCAAGTTGAATTATTATCATGAAACGTTTGTTATTCGTAGAAAGAGTGGTAGAATAATAAAAAAACATTTTTTTTTAGGGCATAATACACGTAACATGTCAAAAAAAGATTTGGACATTAAAGGTAAGTAAACAAGGTAATTCTGACACCTCTGGAGGTCAGCCTGAACCCAGGCTTGTTCCTTGCGTTTCAGTTAAGTGTTTCCACCACATGGATGAAAACTTCAACCTGAGCCCCATTTTAACCTCTTCAAAATTTCGTTCGTAAAAATGTGGTCAGACAACTTACTCAAACCCGTTTTATGAAGCGTGCTGGACGAGAGCAATTGCTTGACAACGAGTCTTGTAAGGGGTTTCTACTCTGAATTTGGACGAGCCGTCAACGATTCAAATTTGCACCATAGATGTCCTAAGTAGCTTGTCTACGAATGAAACATTTTTTTCACCAGCGACAGCTGAGACGAAAACATGCCATCGCAGCGCCCTTGATCGATCTATATATGAAGTTATCTATGATTAGAGCAAAAAGAAAATGCGTCACGCAACCTCTAGTGGAGTGGGAGGTTACTTGTTTGTATTGAGCAATGTCAACTATCAATTTGAACAGACGAAAAAAAATCATTTAAACTATTGTTATTTTCTAAGATATAAGACATGTTTCCGAGCAAGAAATGAAGGCTTTTGATTACTTTTCGGGCTTCCCATTGCTCTTGCCGAAAGAAGACTAGCAATGTCAAGTAGACAAGTCTGTCACTTGTCAAGTGTTCGTGCTTCCGAGACATGATGGCATCCGGAACTAGTGATGAAAATTTTAGCCATGGTTTCTTGAGAGAAGGTAGAAAGCTTCAAATCTGACATTTGGATTTACCTTTGAGGACCTCGTGTATACATTTTTATTTATTCAACTGGTAATTTTGGAAGTTATTCCCCACTACTAAACTCTGGCTTCTAACATTCACTTTTAAACTTTTTTTTTAAATTTTTATTGAGTGAATTGAAGTAAGGTTTTGATTTTGCTTGGAATTTTTAACCAAAACATGAAACGTAATCCCCAACTCTATCAAAATGTAAAATTACAATTCTATTTATTAATGTGCTGTTTTGTATAACACCTTATCTACCGACGAATTAAAGTTGGCGGATCTGGCAACTGAATAAAGGGTTGATCTGAAATTTTAATCAGAAGTTTTTCAAAGTCCAACTGAAAGGACGGTACTGAATCAAGCCTAAAATGTTCCTTACGGATATTGGAGGGGAAAGAAGAAAGAAACGCGAAAGACTGCATTGTTTCACCTAACCGGTATTCTCGAGGCCTTGAAGGTGCTCTCAAAACGTACATCAAGTCGCTACGGTCACTAGAATTGGCATTTAAACCCATCCTGGGTTGGGACAAAGCTCATTAATGCTTTCGGAAACACACAATATCAAGTACAAATGTACCTTCTTTGAACATTGTACAGAGCTCGTTCATGCTTGCAACATTGCTCGTGAAACATTTGATCTTTTGCAAACCTCATTGAAGTCCAAATTGGAGAAGCGTGTTCAAGATGAGGATGAAGAATCGCCATGTGGAAAGTAAACATCATCTTAATACAAGTAGCTCAGCACTTTAGAATATTAAGGAATGGAACAGATAGCTCTTCATGTTTTGTCATTCATATGAAATAATGCTTTTACGACTGTACATAGCGACGATATTGAGTGGGAAAGTTTGGCCATATTAGTTATCAGTCATAAACATTCGTAAAAATATTCCTTAATAAAATAATTGCAAAGACATGCCATCATGAAGTAGTCCGGTAGAAGAGATCCATCGATGGTACGCACTACATAAAATGATTCATTATTCATGGAAGCAAATGGAAGCTACAAGGAAGGCCGTGAACCGTTGAATGTATATCTCATCACATTGCTCCTACGTAATTAACAACGAAAATTAGAATATGCGATTCGTATTTAACTGTAGCATATATGCCTTAAGACTTGAAAGTCAGCAAATGTATCCCACTTGGCGGATGATGGTAAATTTAGAGGCAATTTGCCGAGAGATTTGGGAACAGTACACCTAAACACCCCCCCATTAACTAAAGACACAATAAAAAAGTAAAAGTAGAGCTTCCATCACCAGTCGTTCCCACTTTGGAGAGAAGCTCTTTGAAATCAAACTTGATCTTACTTGTATCTTGCTAAGAGATCGACGAATTTGAAAAGAAAAGGGATGCTAACTGCGCTTAAACTATGTTTTGTGACCGCTGGGACATGCCCAAAGGTATTTTTCTGTAAAAGTTTTGGGCCCCCTTGTCTGGTTCCGTTAGAGTAAAATGTGTTGTACTCGTACATCAGAAAGCTGTTTTATTTAGAAGTATATGTGCACTGTGCCGGGAAACTTGGGGCTTCTGGTTGATTAGTGGGCTGATTTTTTTGTTATAGCTATCTTAAGAAGCACTTGTAGTAACAAGGGCCAAACTTACACAACAAAACGAGTTCATAACCATGAGGGTAAAGCTCTAGTCAAAATAATTCGTAACAAAAAGAGCCTTCATGAATTCAATAGAGTTGGTCAAAATTGCTTAACGTAAAAAAGGAGCAAAACATATTTTGGCCCTTCTGAGGGAACCGACATTGCACAATATCAACAATTCAATTCGTCAACAGAAATTTGTGAAAATGCAGTTTTGAAATCAATGTTTGTCCATTAACAAACATTCAGACCGAGCTAGCCCGGGTTGAAGAATGAGCTTTGAATTGATCGGGATCGGGAATAACTATTTCTGTGATAACCCCTGTTTTCTTTGTATCAAGTTGGAAAACTGAGGCTTGAAAAAAAATCGACGTCGCCTTTGCCAATTTGCCAATTTGACTTTTCATACTTTCGAGTTTGAAAAGAAAAACAAGAGCCACGCGTGAATAGAAAGCCATGTTATATAGTTTTCAACAATGATGTTTTTTGGTTGAAGAGAGTCAACATTATGGCCATGAGAGTCAGTTTTCAGGACAGAAAAGTGGTTTTCAACGTTTGGTCCCGGCAGAATGTATCAACATGCCGAAATAAATCCAGCTTATAACATGTCAGTAAAAAATATCTAGTTCCTTTTGAACAATGACGAAAGCTGATATAAAAGTTTAAACAAGCATATTTTGGGCAATTGAAAAAAGACATTCAACCGAATT